>NW_006399806.1:14125491-14160652 GCF_000299155.1 Elephantulus edwardii
TACTCCTATGATAAAAAATAATGCCCTAAAATATAATACTTTTAGACTATTCTCTCCCCCATAGACTTCAATGCCGTAAACATATTTCATCCAGTTTTTCTCAGTCTTACCTCCACCCCAATGCCAGTCTCATTCTATGTTTTGGCATTTAAACAGTGTTCAAAAATGCTCCATTTCTATGGTTTCCCTAGATATCTTACAACATTAGTTTTCCTAAATTGAGTGTTTCACAGGCATTTTGCACTTATTCAGCCACTGCATGCCTGCAGAGCATTTCCATAAACATTCCTTTTTTGAAATGAGTGGGAATTAGCCATCTAAAGGATAGTCTCAGAGGTGTGAAAGCATGTACAGTTCAGTTGTTTTAATTTTCACAATTCTTGTCTCATTCATTTCTCACAGAGGAAAAATATTTAAATTGACTTTAATTGTAAAATTGTCATATAAATTGATACCTGGGTAAGGGACTGTATTAAACAAAATGATGACTGAACTTTTTGTGATTGTTGCTAATGAAATTCTGTAGGTGGTTGTATTAGAAATCGAGTTTACATTATTTCTGAGTGAGAAGAAAAATGAACTCTAGTTTATTATTTTAAAATTATAATAGTGACATTTCACTTTGGAATTTTTCTATTAGAGATTAAAAAGTCAAAATTATCTTAGCTGTCTTCCAAAAAAGAAAGAAAAATAGCTGTGAACCCTGTGATTTAATGACTACAAAATAATTATTGCTCATCAATGCTTTCATTTGCCTTGTATCAGTCAGGCTGAAATTATTTTTTCCCTCTAATTTATATTGTTTCTAAGAGAAAAATTTTCAGGAAACTAAAAAGCAACTGATTAAACATAGCAAATGAAGTTTTGAAAAGCTGAAAAATCAGTAGCAGATGAAAGGTTATTACTGTTAATGTGTATTTTAAATGTAATATGTGTAAATTATTCTTCAGAGAAATTATTTACTATAAAAGATTTTAAAGTCATTTCAGAGAAAAAAAAATGAAAGAAAAATATTATTAGCACATAGCAACAGCATTTTTTATAATTTTTATTAAGTGAAGAGAGGAGATGATAGATGAAAATTCTAACCTAAAAATAACGTGTTTAGATATATGCTGTTGTTATTCACACGTACCATCGACTTGGAGTTCACTCATAGCTGACCCTCAAACTGATTTTGAGAAGGTGTAAATCACAGGGGAGGAGATTATCCACCTTTATCTCACAGAGCAGCTGTTGGATTTGAGATCATGCACTTCTGGGTTAGTAACATGGCTCCTACATGCTACCATGCTAAATACACCTATATATGGCTCCTATACCATATATAGACATGGTGAAAGTAAGGGAAATCAATTATTAGAGTTTGTTAGAAGTTTGTTAGAATTTTGTCAGAAGTTTGTCACAAAAGTATTCTAACACAGATTAGCGATTTGGAGATGACTTTTCTATCCTGCTAACTTTTCAATTACCACCTGATTAATATCAGCAAATTTAGTTAGGTTTTTAGAGATAGAAAAGCTTTAGACAGAAAGTCTTTACTAGAACATTATTCAATCACTGTAGTTTTTTCTATACATCTGAAAATTGGACCATCAATGACTAAGACTTTTTTAAAAATGAGTTTTTGAATTATAGTGTTGGAGAAGGGATTTGAATATCCCAAGGACTTCAAAAAGAATATATGTCTGTTTTGGAGGAAGTGCAGCTGTACTAAGGTTGCCTCGACTAAAGGCAAGGATAGTAAAGTGTCATCTCAGATAATTTGGGCATAAAGCAGTTCTTGATAAAGGTATTATGCAGGGAGTAGTCAAGTGACAGTAAAAAAGAAGAAGACAATCAACTAAATGGTTTAGCACAGTGACTACAATAATGAATTTAAGCATGGTGCAGATTGTGATGATAGAACATGATGGGTCAAGGTTCTGATATGTTATTCATAGAATCACAAAGAACCAACTTGAGGATATCTAACAACATCAACAAGCATTACTAGTATTTTAAACTTCACGTAATGTGAGAGCTGTTTCAGTTAATATATGAAAGGTACTTTGAACGTACCTGGTACATACTAAGCCTTGCATACGTGCCAGCTATTGTTAATACTATCATTCATGTTTTTGCATTTGATAGCAATTTAAACTAATTTTAACAGGGCGATAACTTCTTTGCGGAGTATAGCTTACAGGTCCTGAATATCTTAGGATCTCATAGGCGTTCTTCAGGGAACTATGCTTCCCTCCTATTTTTATTTTTTTAATACTTGTTTAAATAATTTCAGTAATTATTGCAATTGCTTAGCTCAAATCTCTAGGAACCAGTAATATAGGTTGACTCTCCTCTACAAAAACTGTTACTTTCCTTTCAATGACATTGGCAGCAAGGAACTCGCAAACCATACTATAAATAAATTAATAAACATTTCTTTTTATAATTGAAGTGATGCTACTGATAACATTTTAGAAGTCATCAGAGAATTTAATAATTTTATACTCAGTCTAACTCTTTGAGATATAAACTAACACAAGTTTTACTTGGAAAGGACAGAAGCAAATAGTTCATTTGAAGCAAAGTGAAAATGACCCTCAGCATCTCCCTGCTCTTTCTAGCTAAAGAGATACAAGCACAGGGGAACAAAGATCTAGATTTATACTTAGTCAATCATTTAAATAATTCTAAAGATACAAGGAAACATTATTCTTAGAAAATTCATATCACAAGAATGTCACAGCAGCAGACAGCTATCTAAGTAAACCAGCTATTGCTGTTAAAAACATATTTTGTTAAGAATTCACTATGAACATGGATCCAGCAAACCGAAACATCAGTAGGAAAGCTGCCAAAGTCATAAAAGAAAGTATCAAATTCTCTTTATCTATTTCTGAATAAAAGACACAGCAAGAAAAGAAGTTGCATGCTGTCATTTTATTGTTAAGATCTAGCCAGATATCTAAACCTAGACCATGCAAAATGAATATATGCATGCTTAGTAGCAGGTGATTCCAAATGAGGTATATTTTAAACAGTCCTCGTATTAGTCTAAAGAACTAAAACCTAATTATATATCAAGAAATACTCTGAAACACAACTTAGTCATTAGGATAAAATATTTTAAACTTCAAAATAAGGAAGCATTTACTTTTATCTTATAATATCCCAAATGTACACTCTTCACACTCTTCATGTAACAGAATTTAACTTAGAATATTCTTACTATTTTTATTTTATTGGATTTTAAATACACACACATACACACATATTTATAAACAAAGCCTATGGAATTTATATATGTATATACACAGATGATAGCACATATAAATATAGACATACACATATGTTGATGTGTTCTGTTGAAGTGGAACTGACTCATGTCTTACATTCCTATGGCTTTTGAGAGGCAGTAAATCACAAGAGAGAAGATTCTCTATCTTTCCTCCTGTAATCATTGGTAGATCTGAACACACACCTTTGTATTGGCAATGTAATTATTTACCACTAAGCCACAGAGCAAAGGGTTCTTCTGGGAGGCAAAGGTGATAAAAGTTCATCTCACTAGGTACTTACATACTTTTGGTGGGTTTGTGAAAGGGTACAACCACTGTGGAAGGAAGTTTGGAATTTCCTCAAAAAGCTCAACACAGACATTCCATATGACCCACTACATAGAATATACCTTGAGAAAATGAGAACTGAGGCACAAAAGGAGATTTAAAGGTGGTTCCAAGGATGTGAGCCAAAACATCAACAGGAAAACTTTGTTTTTCATCTGCATATAGGTGGAAGAGTTTAGAGGAATTTGGCAGAGTAGGAGGTAGGGACTATAGAAGGAGGTATTGGAACTTTAATGGACCTTGTGGAGTGGCTTTTGCCACATCATAAAGATGTTTTGGTAGTAAGGAAAACCTGACAATCCAGTGTCTAAGAAACTCAATAAAGTAAAAAAAAAAAAAGAAAAGAAAAGAGGATTTGATCAGTGTTATGAAGTGTCTTGAGGATTTCAATAGCTTTGCACTGATTGACTATTTAATGTCGAGTGGTGGGGGTCATTTAAAAATCAAGATATGTGACTGTGAGGAGAGACAGTTGAGCCTTTGAAGGGGATATATGTATCCCTTGGAGGTCAAGAAGTTAAGAACTTGAGCAGTGTGAGTTTGTGAAAATTGATATGAGGGACTGCACAATAAAATGAAAAAAAGTCATTAACTTATTTACGGGATAAGAAACATATTGCGAAGTAGTGGAGTAATAATGTTTTTCAAACTTCTGCAATGTTATACAGAAACAGGGAATTGGGGTCTAGCAGTAAAAAAGGTGGGGTCTTCCAAAGTAACAAGAACAGGTTGGTAGTGAGAGGCTATGGTGGAAAGATCCCATACAACAGGGCTGACATCTGGTGATAAAGAAAGTGTAAAAAAGGGGCTTGGAGGGAAGGAGTACTAAGAAGGATAGAACTAAAGGCTGGTCATGTGAACTAAGTTGGCTTAACTGTCAATGAAACACAGCTCCATGTTTATACAGGAAGTCCCTGCTTAGCAGTAGAGTTTGACATGTGAGGATAATTAGAAAAGAATGGGTATTTGTTTTTTTAAGGGTAATTAATGAGGAGAGGTTGAGTGGTAAGAGGCTTGGAGGGAAGGCCATTGATCACCATTACTGAGACCTAGAATGGACCTGAGAAGGGAGTACTGAACAGGTAGCTCTCGTGTCAAACATAAAGGAAACTGATTTATCTGCTACATGAAGGGTTACCCTGGGCTGGGCAAGGATAAGAGGGGGTCGCCAAAACTGGATACCTTTAATCTTCAGTGTCCTGGCTAAGAGATCAGCCAGGATGCAGGACTGGGTTCTGGCAACTTCCCTGAGTAGGGCAGAGGAGGAAGTGCTTGGGAGGGAGGGGGAGGAAGCGTGGCTTGGTGAATTTATCTGAATGTTTTTGTTTGGTGCTGCTGACATAATCAGAAGAGGAAGGTGATGTTTTATTTTCAGGTCAGCGTTGAAAAAGAAAGAAAGTGATATTTTAGTTGCAGAAAACTTCCTTAAACTAGAAATCTGAATGGGATGAGGAAAGAAAGGGAGAGAGAGAAGTGGAGTATAGAAAAGTATTTTCTGTATTTCCAGGCTGGGTTTAGGAGGGGCTGGAGGAGAGGGAAGTGGAAGGGACTGAGTCTGAGGGAGAACTGGAAAGGGCTTCCTGTGGTGAGGTGACATATGCATATGACTGAGGTAAGAAAACAGAAGCTGTAGGGCATCCATGGGATTAAAGGTGAGGGAGTTTACAGCAGTTTTGACACAGAGAGAGAAACAGAAAGCTGCAATTTTAAGAAAGACAAAGGGACAGAGGTTGTCCAGACAGCAGTCACGCACACCAGAGAGGTGGAGAGTAGTGGGACTTTACCTTACCATTCAAACATCTCAACATTGCACAGGCTGGTTTGAGAGAGAGTAAGGCACACCAGCACTCACCTAAAGGCAGAGGTGCAGCACATTAATGCGTCTCCCGGGTTTCGAGCATCTGATGTTAGGTTAGCAGACTTAAGGAAGAAATCAGAGAGAATGAAAGAAAGATTAACAGCTTTATTAATGGGGGATGTCTGGGGAGCTCCCAGGTAAGGTTCCTCATTCTGAAGCTGCAGAACCTTGTTGGGGAGGGTTGTTATAACAGAGTCTTTAGGGATGCACATTCAATTGTGATTTATGATTCATTCATTAGTTTGACTAGGTGGGTGGGGCTATTCATTCTTGTTGATGTGCGTATTCTTTGAATTCTTCATTCTCCCCCTTGACCCCCCATGACAAGACCTAACAGTTTATAGCAGCATTATTTACCATTGTAAGAACATAGAAGCAGGGGAGCTCTGGTGGCCTAGTGGCAGGAAGCTGCACTGCAATCCCAGAGGCTCACGGTTCAAGTCCACCAGATGCTCTGCCGAGGAAGGAGGAACAATCTCCTCCTGTACCAGTCAGATCTGATTTGACGGTACACGCACACACACAAATAATAAAAGAAAAAAAATTTTAGAAAAAGAACATGGAAACAGGCCAAATGTCTAACTACAATCAGATTGAGAAATTATGGTACATGCACATGATGGAATACTACTCAGCATGCAGGTGCAATAATTTTGAAAATCACTACCTAACTCGGGGCGGGGGGGGCTGGAAAACATTATGCTAAGTGAAATAACTCATTCCCATAAGGACAAAGTACTGTGTAAGACCATTATTGTAGAAATAGAAAAATAAGTAGTAAAACATATGAGGATCTGAGGTAGGGAGGGTAGGAGCAGAGGGCTGAGGACGGACAGGAGCATAATCATAGGGTCACAAAATTTGATGGGTAGATGGAAGGGTAAGTAAAAGAAATGGCAAAGATCTGGTATGAAAACAATGTATATGAACTTTGTAACTAAACCAATATAAAATAAAACTTTTCTTAAAAAAAATAAAAACAAACCCAACAACACTTTATCTCACACACTTTGAGCATGTTGTTAGGCGAGGCTACTCCTTGGAATAATGCTTGGAAAAGTGGAGAGTCAGAAGACGGGAGGAAGACCTTCAACCAAATGGATTGACATAGGGACTACAGCAATTGTCACAAGTATGTCAGATTGTAAGGATGACACAGGACAAGGTTCAGATCTGTTGTTCATAGGATCACTATGGGTGATACTTGACTGACATCTAAAATCAACAATCCACATGAGCTCCTTAACCACTACACGATTTAAAATTAACAAAGGTGGGCATCAGGGTTGTATCCTCTCTCCATACCTATTCAATATGAGTACTGATATATTAAAAAAAAAACTGGACTCTCTGAAGAAGAATGTAGCATCAGTATAAGAGGAAGGCTTCTCAACAACTTACACTATGCAGGTGAGACGTCTTTGCTTACTGAAAGTGAGGAAATCTTGAAATGTTTGTTGTAGAACAGCAAATCCTGAAAACTTCAATACACTTTGCATCTGAATGTTAAGAAAACAAAACTTCTCACCACTGGCCGATAGAAAACATCATAATAGATGGAGAAAGATTAAAAATGTCAATGACTTCATCTTACTTGTATTCACAATCAATACCCTTGGTACCAGCAGTCAGGAGACATCCTGCACTGGAAATGTCTGTAGACAGGAACAAATTACTCAGGATCAGAGACTGTTTGAAGACTTGGTGTGTCTGATTCAGGCCATGGTCTTTTTATCTGTGTCTTTTATCATGGTCTTCGCATCTGTGTGCTGGGCAATGAAAAAGGTGACAGAAGAAGAATTGATGTCTTTGAACTATAGTGTTGGAGAAGGGTGCTAAATATCCCCTGGACTGTCAAAAGAACAAACAGAAATGTCATGAAGTGCAGCCGGAGTCCTCTTTAGAGGACAAAATGGCAAAACTTCTTCATACATACTTTTGATATGTTGTTATAAAAGGCTGTTTCTTGAAGAGGGACAACATGCTTGGAAAGGTCAGGTGCCAGTGAAAAAGGGGAAGATCTTCAATCCTGTGGATTGACACAGAGTCTACAGCAATGGGCTCAAGTATGTCAGAAATTATGAGGATGGCACAGGACGGGACAGTCTTGAGATCTGTTGTTGATAGGGTTGCTATGAGTCACAATTGACTCAGTGCCACCTAATAACGACAAATATATAGATATATGTATGTGTGTGTGTGTGTGACATATACCATGGATAAAATGCAGTAAGAGTGCTCCTTGGAAGCAAAGAATATCATCCATGAAGAGAGCAACAGATCATTGCAAATACAGAAGAAGAACAAAACACTGGAAGTCTACAGATATGTTGAACATTGCACAAGAAAACCAAGAAGCCAACACAAAGGGAGGAAACTGAGAAGTTAAAGAGTTGAACAGGAGATTTCCAAGGGCAGCTTGGAAAGACAAAGTATTATAATAAAATATGCAAAGAACTGGTGTCAGAAAATCAACAGATAAGAACTCACTCAGCATTTCTCAAGCTAAAGAAACTGAAGAACAAATTGAAGCCTCGAGTTGCAATAATTAAAGATAATATGTCTCTCTGGAGACTAAGGTGCGCCTGATACAGGCCATGGTATTTGCAATCTCTTGTTATGCATCAGAAAGTTGGACAATGACTAGGGAGGACAGAAGGAGAGTGGATGCTTTTGAGCTGTGGTGCTGGAGAAGAGTACTGAATGTACCATGGACTGCCAGGAAAACAAACAGATTCATCTTGGAGCGGATTAAACCAAGCTACTCCTTGGAGGCAAGGATTCTGGGGCGTCGTCTGACATACTTTGGACACGTTGCCAGGAGGAACGGGTCCTTGGAGAGGGACATCATGCTTGGGAGGGTGGAGGGACAGCGCAGGAGGGGAAGACCCTCTATGAGATGGATTGATTCAATGACTGGGGTAATCGGGATGGGTGTGTCAGAGGCAGTGAGGTTGGCGCAGGATAGAGCAGGGTTTAGGGCTGTTGTGCATAGGGTCGCTATGAGTCGCAAATGACTCGACGGGACATAACAGCAACAACAACATAGGCAGAATATTGAATGATCCAGGAAACATCAAGAGATGGAAGGAGTACACAGAGTTAATGTACAAAAAATAATTGATTGACACAGAACAATGAAGTAGCATAAACAATCAGCTCTTTTCTGGAGAGGGTGAAACCTTCTCAAAGGCAAGAAAGTTGAAACTCCATCTCACATACTTTGGACATATTGGCAGGAGGGATAAGTGGAGTAAGACATCATGTTTGGAAGGGTAGAGGGTCAGCACAGGAGAAGACGACACTGAATGAAAAGCATTGACACAGTGACTGTGGCAATGGAGGCAAATGTGTCAGAGAAGGTGATGTTGACTCAGAATAAGACAAGCTTCAGAGCTATATTGTTCAAAGTATCGCTATAGTCATAGTCAATTTGACAGTAAATAACAGTATGTTTGTGTATAAGTATTCATGTTCCTGTATATTCAAAGATTTTCATATATCTATATACACAGACATACATGAAGAATCTCAGTTTTTGGTAGTTTATTTCAGTAATATTGAGAATTTTGTAGTAAATAAGACATAGTATTCTTAACTTAAAAATGATAGGATATAGTTAAAATATAAGTATTAAAATAGTTTTCTATTTCATTGAGTATTATAAAAAAATAAAGAAAACCAAGATCATAACAGGGGATGAGCAGAAGTTTTTTTCAGAATAGGAACCAAAATAGAACTTTTGAAAAAGAAAGTTAAATAGATTCTCTCAGGCAGCAGCTGGTGGATTCAAACTGCATGCCTTGGGGATTGTAGCACAGCTTCTTGCCACTAGGCCACCAGAGTTCCTTATGTAGACATGTTTATGAAAATTTAAAGCATAAGTTTCTGTGCATAAAAACATTATTGACCTGATACAAAATATAAAAATAGTCAGTGTGCCTATGGATCCATATCTAAAGTTAAATATCATAGAGGTCGAGATGGAAAGGCAAGGAAAAGAATTCTTTCATTTTAGATAAATGCTATAAAAAATGGGTAGTAATCAAGCAAGATATACACCTTCCAGCCTTTTATCCTGAACCGTCATGTGCATGGTTAGTTCCGTTATTATAAAGCAAGATTTAAGGAGGAAGAAATGAATGAATTAGAACGTATTAGAAACATGTCAAATTGATATGACTACTAAATAAATGTATAACATCAGATAAGTTAGAAGTTGAATATAGAATCTGTATATTGGAAGAGATTTAAGAGAGGAGATAAAATTTGGGAGAAAGAAGCAATCATATACTATCCAAAGCATGATATTGAATTTTATGTAAAGAAATTAAATCTAGAAATGAGGGGAGAAAAATAACAATCAAAAAAAGAATCAAGAAGCAATTGTGAGGTAAGATGATTAAGGAAACAGAATTTTGTTCTTAGTGTTAAGAAGATATTAAAATGAAAGATTTGCCAGCTCAATGTGAAAAGCTGTAGATAAATAGAAATTTGAGAATTGGATTTTGTAAGATGAAGGCAGTTTTTAGGTGTTGTCGAGTATGACTTATAATGATCTTCTGAACAGTTCTGAGCCCTGACCTGTCCTGTGCCATCCTTACCATCTGACATACTCAAACTCATTGCTGCAGTCACTGTATCAGTTAACCTGGTTTGTTTCTTCATACTATAAAGACAATTTTAATTAACATATCTACATACAAAACTTGTTAAGTGCCATCAAATCATGTATGACTCACAAAGATACTATAAACAGCCGATCGGAACTTTACCCTGTACCATCTTTATGATCTCAGATAACGTTGAATCCTTTAATAGTCACTGTGTCAATTGATCCATCTTGTTGGTGGTCTTCCTCTTTTTCCCTGATCCTTCCTCCACCTTTTCCAGAAAGATGTCCTTTCCCAAACACTGTCTTCTCCGTATTACATGTCCAAATTATATGTGACCAAGTTTCACCATCTTTGCCTCTAATGTGCTTCTTACTGTAGTTGCATTTTCTCCAAGAAACACTTGTTTGTTCTTTTGGCAGTCCATGGGATATGCCGTTCTCTTCTGCAACACAACTTAAAGGCATTAATTCTTTTTTGTTGTTGTTGTTGTTTTTGTTTTTTCTTTGTTGTTTTGTTTTTTTAAGGCATTGATTCTTCTGTCATCATTAGTCATTGTTCAATTTTCAGATGCAGAGAAGGTATTTGAAAAGATTATGACTTAGATAAGGCACACCTTAATCTTTATACTAACATCCTACTCTTTACAGTTTGGAAAGGTCCTTGACAACGGATTTTAAAATAGGACTTGTTGAAACATATTAAAAAAGAGAAATGTGGTAAGTTCAGTTAATATGGAATGTAGAATGTTCTATCCACTTTTAGTAGAAAATTACAGATTGAATTCAAGTATCTACCAAAATACAAAAGACTCATTGCCATCAAGTCAGAACTGTTCCACCAGTTTGTTATTATTGGTGCAAATCACATGAGAGGATATTTTCTATCTTTCTTCTCTGGAAATGAGATTAATTCAAACTGCCGGAGAGGCACAATGTTTTGATTACAAGTGCAACTAGACCACCAGAGCCCCCCTATTCTCCAAATACAAATTGAGAAACATCTGAGCTTGAAAGGTAAACAGTAACAACAACATTCAAATCTTCCCAAACAAATGATAATACAAAGAAAATAAGATCAGTATATCGGGTAGATTTTGTTGTTCTAGAGGAAAAGTATTTTGACTTATTTTTTAAGGGGATTGCACAGTTTCCTTTCAAACACGCTCGAAGGGTTCATCTGTCCCCCATACATTTGGCTTAATCAAGAACTTCCTCCCAACCCCTAGGGTGTCAAGGTAGATAAGACACTCCATACACATGTCCAAGAAGGGTCAAGGCAGGTGAAAAGCTGGGGGGGGTGGGAGGGAATATGGAGTGGGTGAGAGGATAGAATTCAAGTATTCACAATTCTCTCATGCTCATTTCCATTACACTGTGTCCAGGCCCTGAAGGAGAAGGGTGTACATTCTTGGGTACTTAGTGGTGTTACCAACCCTTATCCCACTTAGAAACCTCAAGATGAGCTCTCTCACTTTTCCTCATAATAACAAACTGTAATCCTGAACCCTTGCAGTTGGCCCAGGAGACTGCAGCACTCCACTTGCCCAAGGCCCCTGCTTTCTTCATATGGAGGCATAAGAGGGGCACAGACCTTCACCAGCAGTGAATGGATAAGGAGAGGGGCACAGACCTTCACCAGTAGTCAACAGATAAGGAGCAGGTGTTTATTAAGGTGAGGGGAAGGGGAGAAAAAAAAACCAAAAAGCACCAGAAGGTAGGGTTGGAGTTTTGATAAATATGACAGCTTTTGTCTGCACCATTTCCTCACCCGATTCCAGGCCTAGAATCCCTGAGTGTAGCCGAAAGGACAGTGTGTGGTGTGGGCTTGGAGAGCCAACCTGGATCACAGGTTCCAGTCTGTGATTTACAGTGCAGGCCAGGGCTGAGCTCTAGTCCCAGTCTTCAAGCTCTGACCTTCCAGAACAAGCTGAATCCTGGGGAACAGAGGGAAGTCCTGTTGATTCCCACTGACAAGATGCTCTGTCCTGTGACAAAGTGGTACAATTACCCCACAGGTTGGCACTCGGTGGGGGTATTTCCCAAGGGTTTTATAAAATGCTAAAATCATTATAAACTTCCTCGGGAGGAAAAATGGCTCCCAGACTGTCTCTCCAGGGAATCATTCTGTCCAATGTCCAGCATACACAGCTGAAGGGATCCCATGGAGTTGGGGGAGGAGGCTGCATCCCCCTTTCAGACAACATGGGGCCCAGAAAAGGAGCTCATTAGAGCCATGCAATGGTTGAGGCCTCCCTGCAGCCTGACTGACTATAGTTGCAAACTGTGGTCCAAACTGAAGTGTCCACTTGCTAAAGCTTCTGTACTCTTGAAGGTTGACCTCTGCAAGGTAGGGAAAGAAAGGTGAAGGGAGAAGGCTTGGAGCCCAGATAGGAGCCTCAACTTGAACCACAGAATTTCCATATCACAAACTGGCCCAAAAGAACCACAAGCCAGAAGTATCACCACA
The DNA here is from genome assembly GCF_000299155.1 of Elephantulus edwardii. Lineage (NCBI taxonomy): Eukaryota > Metazoa > Chordata > Mammalia > Macroscelidea > Macroscelididae > Elephantulus > Elephantulus edwardii. The sequence goes on from NW_006399806.1 coordinate 14,138,043, forward strand.
CTCAGGATGGGGCCATTGTCCAAGTTTAGGGTTTGTCACCCAGCCGCCTTTCTGAGCTATCCTCCGGGCAATGCAATGATGTAGGATGAAGTCAATGACAAAGTAGGTCACCTGGCCCAGGAAGCTGCTCAGTCCATGCTGGTAGACATGTAGGGTAAGCCAAAGCCCAGGGGAGCCACCATGTGGCTCTAAGTTGATGCCACTCTCAAACAGTCACCAGGCAATCTTCATGAACAATTGGTAAACATTGTGTGGTGTCCGCTGCAAGTGCCACATGATCTGGAACTCTGCATCATCGTAGGGCTGGTTGATGTCGTCAGCAATGATGGTGAGATTCCGGACCACCTGCCCCATGACATTGCTAGGCTCATGAGGCAAGGAGACCATCTCTGGTTCAACAGGGGTGGTCACTCCTTCAACCTCTTGTTCCTGTTTATGGCAGTAATAGACATAGCTTTGGGAAACTTCCACTATGCCCTGGGCTACCTGCTCCTCTGATGTGAAGGATGGAGTAGAGTTTTCACAGCCCTGCCCAAGACCTTGTCCAGATGCCATATTTCAGGTCTGCGTGGACAAGAGTGTCAGCCTGTTTGGATCCCTGCCTAGACTAGGGAGGTCTCAGCAGAGTTGAAGCCCAGGGTCTCAAGGGCTGGTGGCTGCTCCCTGGAGCAATATATCTGCCCAGCATGGCTTCCAAGAATGGCATCAGTGAACTCTTGGTGCCTGGATGCTTCCTTAGCTTGTCCTTCACAGCCCAAATAACCCTACATTTTTCTTTTTAATTGACCTTGCATTATAGGGAAGAATCATTGATGGCATAATGGTTAAGCACTTGAAGGCTACTCAGAAGTTAAACAGTCTAAACCTACTACCTACATTTTATTTACTGTTATGTGCCAGTGAATTAAAAATGACTCATCAATTGGCAGAATCAGGATGGATGATGAAGAGATTGAGATTGTTCACAGCTTTAGTTTGCTTGGCTCCACAGTCAACAGTCTTGGCACCAGAATCCAGGAAATTAAAAGGCGTATTGCCATGGGAAAGTCTGTTGTTAGGGACCTTTCCAAAGTGCTGAAAAGCAATGGTATCACTCTGGAGACTAAGGTGTGCCAGATACAGCCCATGGTCTTTGCATTAGAGAACTGGACAATGACTAGGGAGGATAGAAGGAGCCTTTAAGCTGTGGTGCTAGAGAAGAGTATTGAAGGTACGATGGACTTCTAAGAAAACAAACAGGTTCATCCTGGAGAGAGTTAGACCAAGCTGCTCCTTGGAGGTAAGGATTCTGAGGCTCCGTCTGACATACTTTGGACATGTTGCAAGGAGGGACCAGTCCTTGGAGAGGGACATCATGTTTGGGAGGGTGGAGGGACAAGCCAGGAGAGGAAGACACTCTATGAGGCGGATTGATTCAGTGACTGGGGTAATTGAGGTTAATGTGTCGGAGACAGTGAGATTGGTACAGGACAGAGCAGGGTTTAGGGCTGTTGTACACAGGGTTGCTATGAGTCACAGGCAGGCAACTAGACAGCACATAACAACACCACCAACAATGACAACATGGCTGGAAGTTGTCCTTTGTCTTTTAAATATCAGTGGGGTACATGTGGTGGAAAACTGATTGTATTTTAATCAGTTCCAACCCCTAGTGAAGCCATGCACATAGAGTAGAACTGCTCTGTAACATTTTCAAGGTGTGACCCCTTGAGAACAAACTTATATTCCTTTTTAAGTACTCTGGGTAGACTTTACCCCCCCAATCATTTGACAAGGAGGAAACCGTTTGCATTTATGCCAACAAACGGGACTTCTACTTAAAACACAGGTACAGAAAAGAAACAGCTACTTTCAAAAATCAGCTAATGAAAGCCTAATGGGATAAAAAAAATATTATCACATATTGCTATTAGGAGTTATAGTTTAGTTTCATGATCTTTTAATTACTTGAACTTGGTAGAAAGATTATAGTTATAATATTGTGGAGAAATAAATTCATGTAAAAACTCAAATATACTATTATGAAAATTAAATAAAATAACAATATAGTCCATCTACACAGGAATTAAGTAAAGACAAAGTAAAATAATTAGATAACATAAAACAGACTGAAGGAGCTCTGGTGGTCTAGTCAATAAGAAGCTGCATTGCCTATCATATGACATGAATCATATGGTATGAATCCACTAGCTGCTCCTCAAGAGAAAGATGGACAATTGTCTCTGTACAAGAGATAGGGTCAAAATTAACAAAATGAGGCTAAGTCTAGAAAAGATTTTTAGATGGATGCTAGCAAGATAAGGATAGCAGAAATGTATGCCAAGGGCTCATAAAAAATGTAAAAGTCAAACAAAATAGTTAAAACCAGATAAAACTAATATTAGAGGAGGATAGGGGACAAAGGGCAGAAGAAGGGACTAAAACTAGGCCTTCATTAAAACCAAGGAGCAGATAGCATTGGATGCAAGTGCCTTCCAGTTCTAAAATGCATCATAGACTGTTCTGGAAGCAAACCAATTAGCATTTTAGACACTCTAGGGACTTGCTATCTAACTAGTAATGTCAAGAAGGAATAGAATAAGAATCACCCCAAATTTTATCGTTCTATGACATTAAATCCTAAAGCATGACCAAATGAAGAAGTAGGCCAGATAGATTAACCTGTACACCCAATAGCACAGCATCCTCTTCATCCTTTATTTGGAGGGTTACCTGTTCATCTATCTGGTATCTTTTCTAATAATTTGTCTTTATTTTACATTCACTCCAATCTTTTTGTCTTTCCCCTCAGCAAGCCAGATTTTCCATCAAATTTGCTCTAACAAGGTCTTAGCATATGTTTGGATGATTTTGTGTAAAACAAAAACCTGCCCTTTTATATTGAGAAGCATGAGAGTCCCAGAACACTTAACTATGCTCATAAGTAATCTATGACTGTTTTCCAAATGAAGTAAGGGAACACTGCATCGTTTAAAATCAGGAAGGGTGTGTGTCAAAGTTGTATCCTTTCCTTATATTTCTTCAGTATACTGTATACTGAGTATATACTTCAGTATGCTGTATACTGAGCAAATAATTCCTGAAGTCAGACTCTATGAAGAAAAATATGGCATCAAGATTAGAGGAAGACTCATCAACAACTTAAGTTATGCAGATAACACAACTTTGCTTGCTGAAAGTGAAGAGTTCATGAAATGCTTGCTACAGAAAGCCAGGAATTCCTGCTTTTGTTATGGATTGCATCTTAACATTGAGAAAATGTATAGGATCACTATAGGACCAACAGTCAACATGAAAGAAGACAGGACTGAAGCTGTCAATGATTTGATCTTGCTTGGCTCAAAAATTAACATCATTGGTACCATTAAGTCAGGAGATCAAGAGGCATATCATACTGAAAAAGTAGACTGTGTATTGTTAGAGATCTCTCCAGAAGGCTGAAGAGCAATGGTGCAAGTTTGAAGACTAATGTCCTCCTGACTCATGGACTTCTTAATTACTTGCTATGCATCAGAGAGCTGGACAATGACAAATATTACAAAAGGATTGATGCCTTTGAATTGCAGTGTTGGAGAAGATTGCTGGATATCCCATGGACTGCCAAAAAATAAGTCTTTAAAAAAGTACAGCCAGAGTGCTCCTTGGAAGCAAAGATGATGAAGCTTCATCTCTCATACTTTGGGCATGTAGCTAGGAGGAGATTTCCCTTGGAAAAGGGTATCACACTTAGAAAGATAGAAGGTCAGAGAAGGAAAGGAAGGACTCCCTATGAAATAGATTGACATAGTGACTTCAGCAATTGGTTCTAGTGTGTCAGAGATAATGACACAGGATAGGACAGGGTTCATGTCAGCTGTTCATAGGGTTGGTATGAGTCTTACTTGACAGCAACCACAAGGTGCCTCTGTATGGCAAGTGGACAGACAAGGTCTATAAGACCTAGAAGAATGTACAGAGGTAACTTGTTATTGTTGCGAAGCTGAACACTGTGACACTGGTGTATCAAATGCAATAGTGGTTACTGATGGTGGGCAGTATTTGTAGGAGCTCTTTGATTAAAACAAGGTTGGAAGCAGAAGTGGCATCCACTTCCAAAATAGCTTTTTTGATTTTTGGTCAAACCTATACTAACAGTGGAAATTTTTGTAGGTCCACTGATGTTTTGTTGTTCGTGTTTTTGCTTGTTTGTCTTAATGAAAATTTATAGAGACTAAGGGCTTCCATTCTTTCATTGTTGCACTTTTCACCCTGTCGACTCCCTCCCCCTAATTCACTCTTCTCCTTGAAAAAATAAATCTCTTTCATTATTATGTAATCCCTCCCTCCAAGTTCACTCCACCATGCAGCCTTCATTCTGGACTCCTGTCTTGACAATAATACCCAATCATATATCCATTTTAAACAGTTGTCTCCCTCATCTGTTTCAATGCAGTATACTTCATTCTTGCCCTCATTCTCTGTCTCCCCTCAACCCTGATGTCAGTCCTGCTTTACAGCAGTCGTCCTATGCAATAATTGTCCTTTTGTGACTGAGATATTTTACTCAGAATTAAGGTCCTCCAGGGTCACCCATTTTGTATAATATTTCATGAGTTCCTTGTTTTCAACACTGCATAGTATTCCACTGTGTAAATACAGCAAAGCTTCTCTATCCAGTTGTTTGATGATACACATTTGGTCCAGCTTTTTACTATTGCGAACGAAGCCACAATAAATGAGTGTATATATACTTGAGGAGCAGTTATGGTTTCTTGAGGATAAATTTCCAGTAGTGGAAATGCTGGGTAAAATGGTATATTTATTTGCAAATTTTTGAGTAAGCGCCATCCAGCTTTTCATAGTGTTTACACCATTTTACACTCCCACCAAGAGTGAATAACGGTTCCAGTTTCTCTGCAACCTCCCCGGCATTTGATATTTGCTGTTCTGTTAAATTTTGCTATTCTTACTGGGGTGAGATGATATCTCATAGTTGTTCTGATTTACATCTCTCTTAGAGCTAGGGATTTTGAACATTTCTTCATGTCTTTGTTGGCCATCTGAATATCTTCTTTGGTGAAGTGACTGTTCAAATCCTGTGTCCAATTTCCAATTGGGTTATTTACCTTTATCTTGTTGTGGTGATTGATGTTTTTATTTAAAGTAAAAAAAATGACAACACCAAACAAATAAAAAGAAGAAATTAAAAAAATTATAAAATGATAATGTATATACTTTGAGTAAACAATTCTACGCTAAACATTTATTTTTGCAGTAATATGCTTATTTCACCAAGATATATGTTCAAGCTTGTTCACAGTATAACTGTTCATGACAATTAAAATGAGAAAAAGTAAAAATAAATTATGGAATAAATTAACAAATAATATATCCATATAAGGGAATATCTCAAAGCAACAAAAGTGTTTTAAAGTATTTTAATAAATAATAACTGTGATTATTTTTAAAGTGTTACACAAGAGAAAATACGCAATAACTGAAACAATTCTTACTGAGATATTTTACTTAGTAAAAATTGCAAAATCAGGTTAGCTTAAACTCCAGAGTTATTGCATAGAAGCTATTTTTTAACAATCATTTGTTATGCTGTGTATTTGTATTCACATACTTTCTATGTCAAGTGTTTTGCAATTTAAATAATTGAGAAACTAAAATGGGATTTTTAGCAGAACAATTTGTGAAATATATCTTAAGCATCCCAAAAGATAGACATTATGATTAACTATTGGGACTCAGCCTTTAAATATGGATGGAGGCTCAATATCAAGAAGAAAAAGATTCTCACCACTGGGGCAATTGGCAGCATCAAGATGGATGGTGAAGAGATTGAGAATGTTCATAGCTTTTGTTTGCTTGGCTCCACAGTCAAAACTCTTGACATTATCAGCCAGAAAATTAAAAGACATATTGAGATGGGAAAGCCTGCTGTTAGGGACCTTACTATAGTACTGAAGAGCAATGGTGCCACTCTGGAAACTAAGGTGTGCCTGATATAGACCATGGTCTTTGCAATCACTTGCTATGCATCAGAGAACTGGACAATTACTAGGGAGGATAGAAGGAGAATTGATACCTTTGAGCTGTGGTGCTGGAGAAGAGTATTGAATGTACCATGCACTGCTAAGAAAACGAACAGGTTCAACCTTGTGAAGGTTAATCAGCTGCTCCTTGGGGACACATATTCAGAAGTTTTGTCTGACAGATTTTGGAAAAGTTGCAAGGAGGGACCAGTCCTTGGAGAGGGATATCATGCTTGAGAGGGTGCAGGGTCAGTGAAGGAGGGGAAGACACTTTATGAGGTGGATTGAGCCAGTGGCTGGGGCAATGGGGCTAGGTATATTGGAGACAGTGAGATTGGCATGGGACAGAACAGGGTTTAGGGCTGTTGTACATAGGGTCACTGTGAGCAGCAAGTGACTCAATGGCACATAACAAGAACAATGAACATATGAGAAAATATCCAACACCAGAAATAATCAGAGAAATTAAAATTAGTACTAGGGACAGTGTTATACACCTGCCACATCTGAAATATTAAGGTATGATATTTCATATTTTATATTCATGTAAATGATGAAGATGTGTTAAAAACAGAAATCATTCACACTGATATTAGGTTTATAAATTGATTAAGTCACTTTGGAGAACAATTTGCCTCTACTTAATTAAAATTTTTTAAATGTGCATATTTTAGAATTCAGCAATTAATTCCACGTCTAAAAATCCAGTAAAAGAATCTTTTCTACAATATCTAAGAAGACATTGATTTGCCAGAATATTGAATGTAGCACTATTAAGAGTGCAGACAAGGCAGAAACAAAGAAGTCATCTATCAGCAAGGGTATGAAATAGCGTGCACACACACAACCCACACACACACACTTATCAGCAAGGATATGGAATAATATACATACACAAACGTTGTTTTATTGTGTCTCTTAGATGGTAGTTGAATTGGAAACAAGCCATAGCTGACCCTCGGGCATATTTTCAGAGCCAGTTAATCACATGGAGGAGATTGTCCTTCCTTCTGCCTGGGCACAGCTGGCATATTCAAGTCACATGAGTTTGAGTGAGCAGAGCAACTCCTTATCACTAAGCCACCAGTGCTCCCAAGTTGATTTGGAAAGTGAATTTATCAAAAAGTGAACTGGGGTGGTGGGGGTCAGGGAGGAAAATGTATAACAATGAAAGTTGGAAACATGAGTTCTTTATAAACGTTCATTAAAATATCAACTAAAAAAATAGTTCTAAGGTTTTGAATGCTAATAACCAAAGACCAGATGAGTTGAAGGGATGACATCAAGGATGTGACCTTAATCACTAAGAAGTCTTATCCAAGCCATGGTACACAGGGTCTCTATGAGTCATACTTAACTCTACAGCACCCAACAATAACAACAACACATGTAAGTGAAAGCTGGAGAATAAGTAAGGAAGACTGAGTAAGAGTGGATGCATTCAGACTGTGGTAATGGCAAAGAATATTGAATACAACATGGACTGTGGCAAGATGAAACAAATCTGTCTTAAGAAAAGTCCAGTTAGAATGTTCTTAGAAGCAAGGATAAAAACTTCAACTCACGTAATTTGGACATTATTGAGATGGACTGAGAAGGATAACATGCTGAAGTAGAGAGTGAATGATAAAGAAAAAGTCTCTAATGAGATGGGTTACACAACAGGTTTAAACAGAACAATGACCGTGTCGGTGGCCCAGGGCTCAGCAGTGTTTCATTTTATTATGTGTAGTGTCACTGTGTCAGATTCAGAACCAACTCAACACACCTAATAACAGTGAGTTAGAACTACAAAAACATTTTTCTTAAGCCTAATCTACATGTGGGAGCTCTACTGTAGTAGTAAGTTTTGCTGCATCCCAAGGGCACATGGTTCGAATTCACCGGCTACTTAGCAGGAGAAGTATAGGCAATCTCCTATCATTCAATTAACTGTCTATGAAAATCCACTGGAAAGTCAGCGATGGATTGGTTCCAACTTGATGGTAAACAACAACAAACACAACCTATATACATAAAAAGTCTTTGGTAAGCTGAAGGTAGTGGGTTATCAGAAACTATTAACATTGGTGCAACTAAAGTTGGAATAAACCCCCCCCACTACTGAATTTGACTGACTTTGAAAAAAATCTATAGTAATTTTCTTAATGAAATTTCTAATGTGGTCTGAGGGTCCGCATCATTACTATTAACCCATCACAATGACGTTTAGAAGCATATGGTTTCATATACATGTGCTACAAACATAACGCTCTTGTTTTTACCACTGCTAGTATTTTCTATAATCACTGATTTTTCTCACGTTGTCTAGATTTTTAACTAAAATATCGTGGTGAGTAGTATTTGTGAAACAATATCTATTAAATTTTTAAGAATGAAATGGTAAAGAAAAAAGGGAATTTGTCAACTTAAAATGTGAAATGCTAGGAAGTAAGAATAATAGAAGACAAAAGTATGAAACAGTCCTATTGGAGAATGGGAGTGTAAAATCCTTTCAGAAATGTGGTTTTTTTTTCCAGAGAGAGCTGTGTGCCTACTTGGAGTTTATGGTAGCAATTTAAATGGAGCAGAAATTGTGAGGATGGTGAAGAATAGAACAAAGTTCCATCTCTTGTTCAAAGTGGAGCTATGAATTGACTTCACCTAATACCAGCAACTTTCATCATGGAACTGTAATTTTCACCAGACACGAGAAGCTGCAAAAGGCCTACTCTGCTATTCATGTTCACATGTAAAGAAAGTAGAAGTTGTGCATAATTTGAGTTTCAAATTGTCCTAGATTATTGTGTAGGGAGTGGGTTACAAGGTGAGAGGAAAAGGTGTATGGAAGGAAATAATTCTAGTGAGGAGGCAAGAAATTTAAACTGGGGAATAGGATACTATAAATTTTAGTGCAAAAATGCAACATTTGGAATTCTTGTTGGAGCAGTAGAATTTATAGAGTGCTTGTACAGGAATAACGGATCAGAAGATATATAGTAGTTTTTTTGAGGAAGTTCAAAGAATAGAGTTCAGATTTCTAGGTTGGAGCAATAATTGGGAATGAAAACAACTAGGACATAAGAAATCAATAGTGATATTGAGAAATTAGCTTGTTTGACTTGGAGATGCCAAAATCTGATTGACTAAGATATTTAATAGGCCATCAATGTGAATCTAACCATATCCAGAATAAAGACAAAAAGAATGATGCACTAGAAGATGTAAACTTGTTGACAGGATAAGCTGCAAGCATAAAGAAGTGGAGAGCACTTAATCAATCATCAAGGAAAAGCTAGTAGACAGTATTCTCATTAGGCATCAACTTAAAAGGGGTCTTGCTCTTTGAGATAAGACAAATGTTCTGTTTACCAAAATGAGGTACAATAAAATATACCACCTTCACAACTTGTAATGTAATGAGTATTAGAAAAATTACAGCAGCATACACTGTGAAGACTATATAGACTACTAGAGTTTTGTAAATTAAGGAGGTGTGAGGGGGGGTTTAGAAAAAAAGATTGAAGATGGGGTAGACTTCTGATATTAAGTGATGCTACAAAGTGAAAAAAAAAAACAACCAACAACAAAACAGATGAAAGATCAAGAGGTAATTCTGTTAGAGATTTACTGGAGGCACTTGAAGCTAAGTTTCCATGAAAGGATATTCTTAGAGGCAACTAAAGACACAGAAGGGTTGTTGTTATGTACTATCAAGCCAGTAGCAACCCATAGCTGACTCTTCAGCAAGTTTTCATAGGCAATAAGTTGTGTTTAGAGATTTCCCTCTCTCACCAATGTAGCAACTGGTGGATTCAAACCTCATACTTTTGTGCATGTCCTTACAACTAAGCCATCAGTTGTTGTTGTTATGTGCCATCGAGTCACTTGTGACTCATAGGAAGCCTATGTACAACAGTCCTAAAATCTGTTCTGTCCTTTGCCAATCACACTATCTCCGACACACCCATCCCGATTACCCCAGGCACTGAATCAATTCCCCTCATAGAGGGCCTTCCCCTCCTGCGCTATCCCTCCACCCTCCCAAGCATGATGCCCCTCTCCAAGGACTGGTCCCTCCTTATAACATGTCCAAAGTATGTTAGACAGAGCCTCAGAACCCTTGTCTCCAAGGAGCTGTCTGGTTTGACCCTTTCCAGGATGAATTTGTTTTCCTAGAAGTCCATGGTACCCTCAATACTCTTCTCCAGCATCACAGCTCAAAGGCATCAACTCTCCTTCTATTCTCCTTAGTCATTGTCCAACTCTCTGATATATAACAACTGATTGCAAAGACCATGGCCTGTATCAGATGCACCTTAGTCTCCAGAGAGACACCATTGTTCTTCAGTACTTTGGAGAGGTCCCTAACAGCAGACTTTCCCATTGCAATACGTCTTTTAATTTCCTGGCTACTGGTGTCCAGAGTGTTGACTGTGGAGCCAAGCAAACTAAAGCTGTGAACAATCTCAATCTCTTCACCATCCATCTTGATGCTGCCAATTGGTCCAGTGGTGAGAATTTTTGTCTTCTTGACATTGAGCCTCAATCGATATTGTAGGCTGCAGTCCTTGAGACTCTGCAGCAAGTGCTTCGGGTCCTCCTCAGTTTCAGCAAGCAGGGTGGTGTCATATGCATATCAGAGATTGTTGATAGATCTTCCACCAATCTTGACCCCACATTCCTCCTCATAGGGCCCAGCCTCGCAGATAGTATGTTCTGCATACAAGTTGAAAAGGTATGGAGACAGGACACATCCCTGGCGTATGCCCTTCCCAATTTTGAACCGTGCAGTGTTTCCTTGCAAGTACAGGTTTCTCATCAGCACGATCAAGTGTTCTGGGATTCTCATTCTTCTCAGAGTCAGCCACAGTTTGTTATGATCCACACAGCCAAACGCCTTTGCATAGTCAATGAAACACAGATAGACATTCGTCTGGTATTCCCTGCTTTCAGCCAAGATCCATCTAACATCAGCTACAATATCCCTAGTACCACGACCCCTTCTAAATGCAGTCTGCACTATGGGCAGTTCTCTGTTGATGTGTTCTTCCAGTCATTTTTGGATTCTCTTCAATAGAATCTTGTTTGCATGTGAAATTAATGATATTGTTCTATAGTTTCCACATTCTGTTGAGTTACCTTTCTTTGGGATGGGAACAAATATAGATCTCTTCCAGTCAGTTGGCCAAGTGATTGTTCTCCAGATTTCTTGGCACAACTTGGTGAGCACATCCAGGGCAGCATCTATTAGCTGAAATATGTCAATTGGTATACCGTCTATTCCTGCGGCCTTATTTTTTACTATTTCTTTCAAAGCAGCTTAAACTTCTTCCTTCATCACCATAGGCTCTTGCTCATCTGTTATTTCAAGAAATTCTTCTGTCTGCCAATTCCTTTCGATACAGTGACTCAGTATATTCCTTCCATCTTTTTTTAATACTTCCTGGATCATTTAATAGTCTGCCTAAAGCATCCTTGACTATAGCAACTCGAGGTTTGAAATTGTTCTTCATTTCTTTGAGCTTAAGAAATGCTGAGCGAGTTCGGCCCTTTTTATTTTCTGCCTCCAACTTCTTGCACATTTCATTGTAATATTTTACTTTGTCATCCCGCGCTGCCTTTTGAAATCTTCTATTCAGCTCTTTAGTATCTTGAGTTCTTCCCTATATCTTTATTAATGTTACAATAAAAGTTTGAAATATGTGCAAATTTCACTTTTTTACCTAAAAAGTGGATGAATTTTGGAATAACCTTATGTGCCTTCAAACAAATTAAATATATGACTCCATCCAAAAGATCTCCAAATACTCCAAGTTAGATAAAAAACTTTAAATTTTAGAATAAAACTAATTTGATTCACATTATTCACTTTTATACTTCCTGCAAAACTTAAAAATTTAACACTACAAGCACTCCTATAAAAGAGTTTCAGTTTTCCAGAGAAGAAGGGGAGGAATGATGTATACTGCATTGCAACAGATGAGGGAAAGAATTGTTTAAAAGGGATACATGAGTACTTATTACTGTCATAACAGGAGTACAAAATGAAGCCTGCACATTGCAGTGGACTTGAGGCGAGGATTGCATAACAATGAAAGAATTTTTATTTTACTTGTCATAGAGAAAAGTGAACTGGGGGGGGGTTAGGGAGAAAAGTACAACAGTGAATGACTGGAAACCCTAACTCTCTGTAAACTTTCATTAAAATTAACAATAATAATAATAATAAATATTGTCAATTTTCCAAGACAACATGACTCGGAGAGGACATTCACCTTGAATTATGTTAGGCTGATCTTATATTCCAAGTTATTTAAATTAATAGCGGCATTTCCCCCCAAAATTATTAAATCTAGCTTTTTATTAATAAAATGAGAACATTATAATTGCACAGATTAAATAATTCATGTAGAATCCCTGGTTTTAGTTGGTACACATAATGTTGGTCCCTCTAGCTTTCCTGAAAATTAAATCACCTGATGCTTGATTAGGATTTTATGAAGAAGCTTAAACATGTTTAAAGAGAGAAATAAGGTTATATTATGAGATTAATTCTTTACTTTTTATTTATTATATGTATGTAGATATGTATTCAGAAAACATTCTATTTTCCAACTTCGGGGCTTTGTAAAAAATTTTGTGCTGTTTACAAACAAAGTTTATGTGTATTGTTTTTCACTTTTATTTTAGAACTATTAAATATCTCTGCTAAATAAAAGATTAAATGAACATGAAAGCAATCCATTGGGAAAATATTATCCTCCAAATCTGCTGTCAGGGACCTCTCCTGAGTGCTAAAGAGCAACTATGTCAATCTAGAAACCAATCCTGATCCTGGCCATGGGTCTTTGCAATTATTTGATACACATGAGAGATTAAGGACAGTAGAAGAAGAATCAATGACTTTGAGTTATAGTGCTGGAAAACAGTATTGAACATGGCCAATAGAAAAAATATGTTTCTCCAGGAGAAGGTGAAACAAACTTGCTTTTTGTAGGCAAAAGTTTTAAAGCTCTGTCTGGAGTCAGAAAATTAAAAGGAACAAACTCGCTAAATATTTCTTAAGCTAAAGGGACTGAAGAACAAATTCAAGCCTCAAGCTACAATACTAAAGTATGCTATCAGCAGAATATTAAATGATACAGGAAGCATTAAAAGAAGATGAAAGGAGTATATGGAGTCACTGAATGAAAAAGATTTGGATGCTACAGGAGAATTTCATGAAGCAACGTATGATCAAGAGGCAATGATGTGAGCGCTTCAGCAGCACACATACTAAAATTGGAATGACTCAGAGATTAACATGGCCTCTGCACAATAATGACAAGCTGATTTGGGAAGTGTTCCATATTTTATTCACGTGTAATATAATAGCTTGCTTCCGGAAACCCTATGAACCTGGAGAGAGGATGAAAGACACCCAAGCGTTGAAGACTTTCCTTCATAGGGTCACTATTAGTCACCTGTGACGCGACGGCACTTAACAACAACAGCAATATAAAATAAAAAGTACAATGGTGATAAAGCAGCAATATCAAGCTGTTCTGAAGGAATTGGCAAAAAATAAGGCCCCAGGAATTAATGGCATGGCAATTGACATATTTTATCAAACAGATGCTGCCGTAGACATGCTCACCAGGTTGTACCAAGCAATCTGATGGACAACTACCCATCCAACTAACTGGAAGAGATCTATATGTATTCCTGTCTCAAAAAAATGTGATCAGACAGAGTGTGGAAATTAACAAACAATGTCACTAATATCACATACAAGAAAAATCTGTTGAACATTATCCAAAGCCTACTGGAACAGTACATTAACAGAGAACTACGAGAAATACAAGCTAGATTTAGAAAGGGCCTTGATATTAGTGATGATCTTATCGCCAATGTCAGATAGATCTTGGTTGAAAGCAAAGAGTACCAGAGCAATATTGATCTGTTCTTCATTGACTGTGCAAAGACATTTGACTGTGTAGATCACAAAAAAAAAATTGTGTCTAACCTTGAGAAGAATGGGACTCCTAGAAAATCGATTGTGCTCATGTGAAACCTATACTTGGACCAAGAGGCAGTCATCAGAACATAGCAAGGAAACACCGCACTGTTCAAAATTAGGAAAGGAATACATCAAGGATAAATGCTATTTCCATATCTTTTCAATATTATGTGGAACAGATGATTCAGGAGGCTAGACTTTATCAGGAGAATTGTGGCATCAGGAATGGAGGGAAGACTTGTCAACAAGCTGCACTATGCATATGATACAAAATTGTTTACTGAAAATCAAGAGGACTTGAAGTATTGCTAAAGAAGATCAAAGGCTATAGTCTTCAATATGGGTTGAAGATAAACATCAAGAAGACAAAGATTCTCACCACTAGACCAATTGGCAGCACCACGATAAGATGAAAAGATTGAAGTTGTTAATAATTTCCCCTTCCTCAGCTCCACAATCAACACTCTTGACACCAGCAGTTAAGAAATCAAAATACAAATTGCACTGGGGAAGTCTGATGTTAGGGATCTCTCCAGACCAGTAAGGAGCAATGATGTCAATCTAGAGACTAAGGTTCAGGTTCACCTGATCAGGCCATGGCCTTCACAATAACATGGTATGCATCAGGGATCTGGATAATGACTAAGGATGACAGCAGAAGAATTGATGCCTTTGAGTTGTGGTACTGGCAAAAAGTATTTAACATATTATGTACAGCAAAGAGAACAAATAGGTCTGTCTTAGAGAGAGTGAAATCAAGTTTATCCCTGGAGGCAAGGATTTTGAAGCTCCATCTTACATACTTTGGGCACATGGCCAGGAGGGACAAATCCTTGGAGAAGGACATCATGCTTGGCAGGGTGGAGGGACAATGCAAGAGAAGAAGACGACCGATGAGATAGATTGACACAAAAACTGGAATAATGGGGGTTAGTGTGCTGGAGTCTGTGAGACTGTCTCAGGATACATGACATCACTATAAGTCTCAGGGAACTTAATGGCACATAACAAAAACAATAACAACTTTCATACTCTAGGCATTTTGCCAAAAGATACCTACCATTCTTTGGAGAAGGACATCATGCTTGGAATGGTAGAGGGACAATGCAAGTGAGGAAGCCCCCGGAGGAGATAGATTGATAGAGTAATAGAAGATAGTGAGTCAGAGACAGTGGGGCTGGCTCGGGATGGAATACGTTTCAGAACTATTTTGCCTAGGTTCACTGAGTATCAGGTGACTCAAAGGAACATAACAACAACAAACAAGTAAGCAATTCCTTTTCATAAACGAAGGCCTGAGGCACTTAAAAGTGAAATTTTTCATATAAACATGCTGGTGTTAGAAAATGACCTGGATGTGGATTTACCTGTCTTAGTTGAGATGTTGTTGTTGTTGTTATATGCCGTCGAGTTGTTTGCGACTCATAGCGACCGTATGTACAACAGCCCTGAACCGTGCTCTATCCTGTGCCAATCTCATTGCCTCTGACACACCCATCCAGATTATCCCAGTCACTGAATCAATCCACCTCATAGAGGGCCTTCCCCTCCTGCCCTGTCCCTCTACTCTACCAGCATGATGTCCCTCTCTAAAGACCTGTCTCTCATTACAACATGTGCAAAGTATGTCAGGCGAAGCCCCAGAATCCTTGCCTCCAAGGAGCAGCCAGATTTAACCCTCTTTAGGGTGAATCTGTTTGTTTCCTTGGCAGTCCATGGTACATTCAATACTCTTCTCCAGCACCACAGCTCAAAGGCATTAATTCTCCTTCTACCCTCCCTAGTCATTGTCCAACTCTCTGATGCATAACAAGTGATTGCAAAAACCATGACCTATATCAGGTACACCTTAGTCTCCAGAGAGACACCGTTGCTCTTGAGTACTTTAGAGAGGTCCCTAACCGCAGACTTTCCCATTGCAATACATTTTTTTATTTCCTGGCTACTTGTGCCAAGAGTGTTGACCGTGGAGCCGAGCACACTGAAGCTGTGAACAATCTCAATCTCTTTGCCATCCATCCTGATCCTACCAATTGGGTGAGAATTTTTGTCTTCTTGACATTGAGCCTCAGTCCATTTTGAAGGCTGCAGTACTTGACCCTCTGAAGTAAGTGCATGAGTTCCTCCTCAATTTCAGCGAGCAAAGTTGTGTCATCTGCATAACGCAGATTGTTGATAGATCATCCACCAATCCTAATGCCACGCTTCTCCTCATCGAGCCCAGCCTCTCAGATAATCTGCTCTGTATACAGGTTGAAAAGGTATGGAGATATGACACATCCCTGGCATACACCCTTCCCAATTTTGAACCATGCAGAGTTGAGATAGTGTATTATTAATTCTTCAAGAGACAAAATAAGATGTAAATATAGTTCAATTAAACTATTAGTAAAGGAAGTGAAGGTGTTGGGTAACTTCAAGTTGACTCAAACTCGTAACAGCCTTCAACGATTGAACCTTACCAAGTTCTGTGATATCAGATCCTCTGCTTTTCCAAGAACAGCCTCTATTGATAACATGGCCAAAGAATGTGAAACTAAGTCTCATCATCTTTTTTCTTTAAGAAGCATTCTAAAAAAGATAGATTGATAGATAGATAGATAGATAGATAGATAGATAGATAGATGATAGATAGATAGATAGATAGACAAATAAGCAAGCAAACAAGCACTCTAGCTGCACTTCTTCCAAGGCCAATTAATGTTTTTACTCTTGAAAGTCCATGATGACTAACATCATAACTCAAAGGCCTCATTCTTCTTTACTCATTGTCCAACTTTCACAAGAATATGAAGCAATTTAAAATACAATAACTTGGGTTAGGTAGTCTTGAGTCTTCAGACTGACATCCTTACTCTTTACCATTTCAAAGAGGTTCTTGACAGTACATTCACCCAATTCTAAACATCCTTTAGTTTTCTCAACTGCTTCTCTTTGGATATAGACTGTAGAATTTCCTTGTTGTTCAAATGGCTAATTCATGGTCTATGTACAGGTTTTCCATGAGCATGATCAAGCATTCTACAATTTCAATTTTCAATGTCATCATAATTTACTATGATCTGGATTAAAAAAAAAAACCTTTGCATAGTCAACATCCATGAGTAAATATCTTTCTGGTATTCTGTACATTTAGCCTAAATCCATTTATTATCAGCAATTAATCTTTCACTTCATGGTTGCTTCTGAGTTCAGTCTGAATTTCTGAAATTTTTAAACTCTCCTACAATTCTCAATTAGAATTGAATTGAAAGGCAAACCTAGCCCTGCCAGAACCACACACCCAACCCCACCTGATGCAGTCCATGTCAGGCGTAAGAGGGACAGCTTCAACCTGAGTGAGTTCCCTGGGTTTGTCCACCTGGACAGTTAGCCACACTGGGCATGAGCCAGACAGCTGCAACCTGAGTGGGTTCCTCATATGTGCCCACCCAGACAGCTAGTCCCACTGGGGGCAAGACAGACAGCTGCAATCTGAGTGAGTTCTCCATGTGTGCCCATCCAGACAGCTAGAATCTGAGTGATGTCGCCATGGATGACTACCCAATGAGCATCAGCAAGCACACCTGCCTGGCATATATCTGCACATGTGCTTGCATATATCTGCACCTGTGCTTGTTCTCTATGCACCCACACCATTCTCAACCTCACATCTCCTCAGGTCCAATCAACTAACTATCTTTAATCTGGAGCACCTTAATCTGACTTAACTGCAACAATTATCCAAAAGAAGAAGCCACTTTCACAGGCCCTGAACAGAAACTTCCCATGGTTCAAAAGTTCAGAGAGAAACAGAGGCAGCAAAACTGCCACATTCTCTTCCGCATCTGCGACTTCAAATTAAGTATATACCATCTCCTCAGGCATGAAAAAAACTCTATCACAACAATGTCATGAAAGAAGCAGGCTACCTCACATCCTACACATGTACTAAGCAAGATCTCACCCCCCAAAAGTGACACAGTATCAATGGATTTCCTGAAGCCAGGAAGTCTGATGGAACTTTTTGACACAGAATTTAAAAGAACAATGATTGAATATTTTCAATGGGTGAAAGACAACCTGGAAGCAAAAACCAGGAGGAGCTTAGGAAAACTCAAAACAATGCAGATAAAACAAACAAGGCATTAGTGGCTCTGGAAAAACGTGAAACCATAATTCAAAATATGAGGTCTAATGTCTCAGATGCTATCAACATGATGGAGAGACACATGAACAGAGATAAAGAGATGGAACACAGACCAGTGAAATAGAAGATAGAAATGTCACCACTGATCTGCTAGAGCAAAAAGCAGAATCCAAAAGGAAGGAAAAAGAAGAAACCTATGAATAATGTGGGACAACATCAAGAGAAATAACATGTGTATCATTAGAATCCCAGAACAGAAAAAAGCAAGTAAAGGTATTGGAAAAAGTTGGGGAAGATCCTGTAAGAAAACTTCCCAGGAATAATAATGAATGAGAGAATATATATTCAAGAAGCTGAGTGAACACGATATAGAATACACCCCAGAAGAAAAATATTAAGGCATATCTAAGTCAAATTTGTCCAAACCAAAGATAAGGATAGATTTCTGAAAGCAGCTAGGGACAAAAAAAGAGTAAACTATAAGGGATAGCAGATAAGATTAAGTGCCAATTTCTCAGCAGAAACCATGAGAGCAAGAAGTCAGTGGAATGACATATAATAACAAACTCTCAACACAACTGTCAACCAAGAATATTGTACCCAGTGAAACTGTCCATCAAATATGAAGGAGAGATAAAGATATTCCCTGAAAAGTGAAACCTAAGGGAGTTTGTAAAAACAAGACCAGATGGCAAACAAACACATGAAGAAATGTTCAAAATCCTTAGCTCCAAGACAAATGCAAATCAAAACAACTATGATATATAATCTCACCCTAGCAAAATTAGCAAAATTTTGACAGAACAGCAAGCAACAAATGCTGGCAAGGTTGTGGAGAAATTGGAATGCTTATTCATTGTTCGTGGAAGGGTAAAATCGTGCAACCACTATGAAGGACGGTGCAGTGCTTTCTCAAAAAGTTTCAAATAGAAATACCTTTTGACCCAGCAATTCCACTACTTGGAATATACACTAAAGGAACCATAACTGCCACTCAAGCACACACACGCACACCCATGTTCATTGTGGCTTTGTTTACAATAGCAAAGAGTTGTAAACAACTCAAGTGCCCATCAACAAACGAATGGACAGAGAAGCTGTTGTATATTCAGTCAATTTAATGCTGCATTGAAAAACAAGAAAGTCATGAAATATTATACAAAATGAGTGACCCTGGAGGACATTATGGTGAGTGAAATATTTCCATCACAAATGGAGAAATACTGCATAATTTCACTGTTATAAAACAAGACTGACATCGGGCTTGAGAGGAATTGAAGAAAAGATGGGTTAAATAATGTATACTGTATTGAAATAGATGTGGGAGAGAGCCATTTGAAAGGAATATATGATTAGATATATTTCAATGAGAAGAGTCTAGAATGAGAGCTCCATGGGGGAGGCGCACTGGGAGGATTTTATAATAATGAAAGTTTGGGTTGTTTTTTAAATTTTCAAGGAAAAAAACAACTGGAGTAAGGGGTGGACAGGTAGGAAAATGTGAAATAATGAATGGAAATCCAAAATATCTAGAAATTTTAATTAAAATTTCAATTAAAAAAGTATTGAATTGTATGCTTTGTGTTTTGCATTTAGCAAATTTTCACCCATTTTTTTGACCTTCAAACTTTATAAGATAATTAAAAACTCATGAAACATTGTTATTATGCATGTGTTCATACAAGTATAAAAGGTTAGGAGAGGGCAGGGTGCTCTGGTGGCCTTGTGGTAAGAAGTTGTAGTCAAACTCTTGTAGTTAGAATCCACCTGCATCTCTGCAAAAGAAGGATAGACAATCTCCTCCCATGTGAATAACTGTCTCTGAAAACTTACTGGAGGGTCAGCTATGGGTCAGATCTGACTCGACATCGCAGAACAACATGGTAGAAGGGAGTCAATACCTATCTTTTCCAGTGCAAATAGAGTGGGTATGAGGAAGAAAGTCGAAAAGTGTTGACAGACTTTTAATCTATTAATTGCACTATTAAACTCCATGACCATGAGCATGGTTCTGTGAAGTCTGTATATATTGTCATGGATTTTGGACCAAGTAGAACAGTAAGATTGGTGTTGGAATTAGTAGAAGCTGGTGCAGGAATGTAGGGACTATGCCTGATCTTATAAGAATTAAATCGTATGGTAGATGTTGATGAGAACAGTTTCCTTTTATGGCGTAGAAATCAGAATTGGCCATTGTCATGCCATCTTGTTCTTTTTTACAAAGGACTTAAACTCAAGTAAACCAGTTTAAAACAAAGAAACAAGAGTTGCAATCAAGTTGGTTATAACTCATGGCAACAAAGGTTGGCAGGAAAATGCATAGTCATTGTTATTTCTCTGAGCTATGTGACAAATTGCACTTTTTTCCCTTCCACTCAATTGTTTATTACAAGACTGTTATAACTGTTATTTCTATTTTGTTAATAGTTGTAAAGATTAGATTTGCTCCAACAGATTCTTCCCTTTACATTGAAATTGACTTTTGCAACTTGTATCTGGGAATTCCTGGTTGTTTAAAATTTCTTCAGATGGGTTTCTTATACCAAGAAAATGTCTAGTAACTTCTCTTATTTAGTCTGCATGAATTATTTGTCCCTGTGACAATTATTTATTCAATAGTTTTAGAAAAACACATTTAATGAAAAGTACAAGGAAGATATCTTCTTCTCATAAAGCACAGAAGACAGATGAAAAAGTAATTCAAAGTTATTTTCTGATTAACTACTTTGAATGTTAGGGAGCTTCTAGGAATAAAAAATTAGCACACGTTTAACCACCATTACATGTCATTCACATAACCGATATATGTTACTTGGGCAACAGTGCTGTGAACGAGTTAGAATCATACTTTTATACTTACTTAACAAATAAAAAGGCAGAAGTTCATAGTGTAGTTAGCTGGTTTGAGGACAGAAGGGAATCTTAAATTCCTTAATGTTCTATTTCCAAGTCAAGAATGTGTTAAGAATATCATGAGTTCTTTCACCGCACATAATTTTCAGAGAAGAAAGAAACAACTTATTACTTGCGGGTCTACTTAATAAGTGTAATACAAACCATTTTAAAAATACTAAATTGTCTTTCTTACCACTTCCCTAGATAGGCGAAGAGAAGAACTCAGAAAATCCACTAGAAATGTAAATTTGTTCTAAAACAAAAGACACATTAGATGATCATTGTGTGTGATATTACTGTGGTTGTGTTATTAAACTAGATCTTTTATTTACTTGTATATCCATATTTCTTGGGAACCTCCAATGATCCTGGTGCTGCTCTGGGTTCGAAGGGTGTATAAATTAGACATTGATGAATTGCTCTTCTCCTTCAAATAGAGGTTAAGGAGAAATCAGAAATTATAATATACCTCAAGTAGGGATAAATTCAATAACAAATACGAAGCTATGTAAAAAGAAGAAGAGTGATATTTGAAGTAATTAGATCAAAGGAAACTTTTCTGATAAAATGTAGTTTTACCAGAAGTCTTAATTTGTGTCAAAGTGTCATAATTAGGTTGTTAATAAAGGGCTTTTAAAATTTTGAGACTCTGGTAACAAAGGTTATATTCTTTCTATACACCTATTCAAGTTGTATGCTGGGCAAATAATTCATGAAACCAGACTCTATGAAGAAGAATGTGACTTCAGGATAGGAGAAAGACTCATCAACAATCTGTGTTACACAGATGGCACAACTTTGCTTGCTGAAAGTAAGGAGGATATGAAATATTTGCAGAATATCAAGGACTATAGTCTTTAGTATGGGTTATAACTCAACACATAGAAACACAACACCAACAGTTAACATTATGATAGATGGAAAAATGATTGAAGATGTCAATGACTTAATCTTCTTATATCTTCTTATATCAACAATCAAGACCCTGGGTAATAGTAGTCAGAGAATAAGGAGACATGTTGCATTGAGCAAGTCTGCTGTCAGAGAACTCTCCAAAATGCTGAAGAGCAATTATATCAGTGTGAACCCTAAGTGCACCTAACTCAGGCCATGATCTTCTCAATCACCTCTAATTGTAAGCATCAGAAAGTTGGATAATGAATAAGAATAAAAGAATTGATGACTTTGAGTTTTCCTACTGAAAAAAAAAAACACACGGAATATCCCACGGACTGACAAAAGAACAAACATATGTCTGGGAGGAAGTTCACTTAGCTTTTTCCTTGAAGTCAAAGACAGCGAAACTTCATCTGTCATACCTTGGCTACATGTTATACCTGTATCGAGGGAAGACTATTCCTTGGAAAGGGACTTCATGGTTGGAAAGATGAAGGGTGAGTGTAAGAGAGAGAGAAATATTAATGAAGGATTCCATTGATCTATGTGTCTGTCATTGTACCAGTACCATGCTGTCTTTACCACTACAGCAGTGTAGTAGGATTTGAAATCAGGGAGTGAGATACCTCCTACCGTTCTTCTATTCTTAAGGAGTGCTTTGCTTATTCGGGGCTTTTTTCCATTCCAT
>NW_006399806.1:14164672-14187519 GCF_000299155.1 Elephantulus edwardii
TAAAAAAAAGAAATATTAATGAAGGAGAAAGTAAAAGCAGCACTGAAGTCATTGAAAAAACATAAAGACTTATGAATCTATAGGATGCCCATTGACTTGTATGCACTCACCAGCATATGCCAGAAAATTTGGAGGACGGTTGTCTGGCCAACAGATGGGATTAGGTCCATATTTGTTTCCATTCCCAAGAAATGTGATCCAACTGAATGTACAAACTATAGGACAATACCATTAATATCACATGCAAGCAAAATACTGCTGAATATCATGAAAACAATGACTAGAACAGTACATGGATATGGAACTGTCAGAAATTCAAGCAAGATATATCATTGCTGATGTCAGATGGACCCTGGCTGAAAGTAAGGAATATTGTCTATATAAAGAACATATTTGAATTTAGATTATATATTTAATCTGCCAATCTACTTGTTCTATTAATCAGAGCATTTACTTTTTACAATGAAGCAACTAATTCCATCACTATGCTGTTGTAGTGTGCCTTTAAGTAAAAAGATCTGTTCATAGCTGACCCTCCAGCCAGATGTCAGTGGCAATTTATTGCTTGGTAGAAGATTCCTCATCCTAATCTAGCGAAGTTTTTTATATCTAGGTCACAAATTGTCTTTGTTGTTGTGTACTGCCAAGTTGGAATTGATCCACAGCTGACCCTCTCTAGATTTTTAGAAGGAGTTTAATGGCACAGAAGAGATTGCTCATATGTCCACAACGGAGCAGCTGGAAGATTCAAACCATGCTCATTCAGGATTGTAGCACAGTTTCTTACTACTAGGCAACCTGAGGTCACATAAAATTAAATCTAATTCCATTAGATGTTTTTTTGTCTATACATTTTACATGGCTATATATTTTATTTTGTTTTTCTTGGGTTCATTGTAGCAGTTAATTTCTAACATTCCATCTTTTTCAACAACCTTGTTTTTTGTATTATGCTGTTATTTACCACTAAAATTTAACTTTTGGCTTGCTGAAGTCTAATATTGTTTATTATATTTTACTTTCTTCCTCTTCCACTACCTTGATAAAGAAATGTTCCTAAAATGTTAACAAACTCCGCTGATAATTTCTAGAGGTCCTAAAGATGTCTTACTGTGAAAATCTACAATTCACTGTCAAAAGAACTTGTCTAGCTGCAAAGGGAAACATATTTGTCTCACATATAGTGCATACTAAAAATGTCAGTAAGTCAATGATCTATGAGCAGATCTTAACCAATGGTGAATGGACATTTGTAAATAAAACATCTTCTTGCCTGTGGGGACATTCGTCTCTAAAGTATTCTTTATACAGAGTCCAAGCTAACCTCAGCAAGATTGACCTCCAGTTGCTCAATTAATACCTCATACTAGCTTCTTATCCTCCTCAATCTAACAAATTGACTATGTACATACATCAGTGGAATAAAATAAACCAAGTGTACTCAAAATTAGGCCCACAGTTATCCTTTGGAAGAAATTCTTTTTCTTTTTTCGAGTTTAAAGGAATTCCTTCTTTTGTTCTCTAATTTTTTCCACTTTTTTATTTCATTCTGGATTTTAGCAGGTTCATTTTAATACATATAGGCATAAATTCCTTTTTTATTGCTATTCTCATGAGTCATATCGCTTTAATGATGGTCAAGGCTTAGTTTTTTTAAAACAAATTTTTCGAAACCCTTATGTCTGATAGATTGCTTCTTGATTATCCTAAGATTAATTAAACATACTGTGGGTAAAAGTATACAGATTCTATTAGTTTTCCCCTCGACAATTTATATCTATTTTATTTCCAGATATTAGTTTCAATTCCTTCAATGGAACAGTAATCTTACCCAAGTTTTTCTTTTCCGTTTTCCACTTTATCCTTTCTGCATTTTGAATGTTGTTTCTGTGCAGCATCTGTACTTTTTAGGCTATTATACTTAATTGTATTGAAAGATAATTCCTTCTTGGTGTTAGTATTCTATATATAGGCTTTCTTTACATCTGTTCAGCTTGCATTTTTACCTAAGTATCTACTTAAGAACACTGTTACTATTATTGCAGAATTTTGTATGTAATAGTAGTTATCTTTGTTATCTTTGACTTTCGTGAAGCTCTTAGTAATTTCCTTTGCTAGTGTTTATGTTCTCATGCTTTCCAGTTACTATATAATTTGTTTCCCTTCACCCTTGTTATAAAATGTCTGTTCTCAAGCCTCCCCTCCAATTTCTGGTAATCATTAAAGAATATTTCTTTTCCCCCCCTATTGATTGTACTTCACCCTTAATTATAGTGATTCTTATGCAGTATATATCCTTTGTGATTGATTTATTTCATTCATTGTGATGTTACAGAAATTCACTCTTGTTATGAGGTATTTCACAGATTAAATTATTTTTTAATATCTGTATCAATTATATTTTTTTGCATATCACCTTACTGAACATCAAGTCACCCATGACCAATTTAGCTTTTCATTTGATCTACTTAGTTCTTAATTTTGTTAGTATATTTTAAAGTTATAATTTCCTCTTCATCATTTTAGAAAATGTCTATTTTCTTAAATTCTTATTTTAGATTGATTTGCTTACAAAGTTTTTTACATTGTGTTTCACAATAATGCTTCATATTGTGTTTCACATGTTCATTTCCAGTCATTATGTTTTATAAAAATCATCATTGGACTAGGCTCACTCTTCTCCTGTCTTTTCAAGTTCTTACTAGATCAACACCCATCTAATTTTGCAATTCTATGATTTCACCCCTACGCATCCTCATCTCTCTTCCTCCCTTGGATCTCCATTCATCTTTCAACAGTATCCTTCTATTTATTTTCCTCTTTAAAAATTGTGGTTTTAAAGAAAGTTTGCAGGAAAATTGGATATTCATTCATTCACTCATTGTTGCATATTTTTCTACCTACCCTCCCCAGTCTACTTTAAAAAAAAATTAAACCATTGTTCCACAATTTCCTCCTCTCCTCCACTCCCAGTCACCCAGTCTACTCTGCAATGTACCTCTTATACCAGACTGTCATATAAATTATTTCTAATCATATATTCCTTTTAAATAGTACTTTCTTTTATCTATTTTAATGGAGAGTTCATTATTTATCCACTCTTTTCTTAGTTTTCTCCCCAACTTCTCATGTATCCTTCTGTTTTCACAATAATGATCTTATCTTGTATTTGTCCTTATGAAACCGAGTTAGTTCACTCAGCATAATGCTCTCCAGTGCCTCTCAAGTTAGGAATAATTTACAAAATCATTGATCTTGCGTACTACATATTATCCCATTGTATGAATGTACCATAATTTTTCAATCCATTTATCTGTAGTTGGACATCTGGGCTATTTCCATGTTCTTGTGATGGTGAGTAATACTGCTACGAACATTGGTGTGTGAGTTTCATTTGCATTTCAGGGTATATTCCAAGTAGTGGAATAGCTGGGTCATATGGAATTTCTATTTTCAGCTTTTTGAGAAATTGCCAAACTGCCTTCCCGAATGGTTGTACCATTTTACAATCCCACCAACAATGTTTAAGAGTTCCTATCTCACCACATCCTCTCCAACATATTATTGCTTGCTTCCCTGTTAAACTTTGCCACTGTTACTGGAATGAGATGGTATCTCATTGTGGTTTTGATTTGCATCTCTCTTATTCCAGTGATTTGGAGCAGAATAATGTTTTTCTGAACATTGGTGTACAAATATCCATTTGTGTCTCGCTTCTCAATTCCTTGGGGAATATTCCTAGAAGTAAAATAGTAATATATCTGGGTTATACAGAGTTTCTATGTTCAGGGTTTTTTGGTGTGTTTTGGTTTTGGTTGTTTTTGTTTTTTTGGTTTTTTTTTTCAGATATCCAATTGCCTTTAAGAGCGGCTGCACCATTTTACAGTCCCTGCAGAAAGCTGAAACAGGATCCATATATCACTTCATACACCAAAATCAACTCAAGGTAAACCAGAGACCTGGGAGTAAAACTAAAAATCATAAAGTTCGTAAGAGACAAATTGGGATCAAGCTTAAAAGGTTTATCTATGGTATAAAGAGGCTGACAACTACTGCCAAAATTCAACATCTGGAGAGAATAAAATTGATGAATGGGACCTTCTTATAGATTATATCTCTATGCTCATCAACAAAAATTTTTAACCGGGGGGGGGCCATATGAACTGTGAACAAACATTTGGCAATACCCATCTCTGTCAAGGGTCTCATAACAAAACTTTATAGACTAGTCTTGGGCCTGCACAAGAAAAAAGACTGCTAACTAGATTATAAAACAGGCAAAAGACATGGAAAGATTTTTCACACAGACAGACATTTAGATCACCAAAAGACACATGAAGCAATACTCCAAATCACTGGCAATGAGGGTGATGCAAATCAAAACCACAAAGAGATACCATCTCATCCCAGTAGCAGTGACAAAGGTTAGCAGGGAAGCAAGCAATAAATGTCAGGGAGGATGTGGAGAGGTGGGACCTCTTATTTGCTGTTGGTGAAATTTTATTATTTTAAAGGTCCTTCAAACTCATGTTTTATAATTTTGAACATAGGATATATGGTTATTTTAAGATCTCATTTTGATTATCCTATTTAATTAAAACACTGTAAACTAATTAAATTTGCTATAATTTTACTAAAAATCTTATATAATTTAGCGATCTTTTTTAATGTATATTCCTCATTGTACTTGTTAAAATATTTAAAGAAAATTTTTAAGACTTAAAATTATATTATTTCTTGATAGTGTGGATTATTCTTTGTTTCTGAGGCTTCTTTCATCTTGTGATGTTTTAAGATACAATTATAGTTTGAAACTACTGTACTTGCAGAAACTAAAAAGATGTGAAACTAGAAAAGTGTCTTTATAGAAATTTTTTACTTCTCTTTTATGGTTGTTTGGCATTTTTGGGGTTTGTTTGTTTCTTAATGTGTAGCCTTTTGGAGTTCCAAATAAGGACAGAAACATTTATCAGTGTGTTCTCTTCATGAAAAATACAGTGAATTATTTTGCCTCCTTAGCTTGAAAAAATTTCAAATGTTACTCAAAACTTTGCAATTCTCGGCTACTTTTGAAATCTGATCCTTAGGACAAAGATGATTTAACACAAAAGTCTCTCCCTAAATGATGGGAACCCCTTGTTCTTCACCCCTAGTAAATATTCTCTGTTTTCTTACCTACTCTAGGGTAGATTAAAAGGAAAAGAAAAATTGATGGATTTAATTTTTTATTGCTTTCAGCTGCAAAAAAGTTAGTTTGAGTTACTTATTTTGTCATTGCCAGAAGGAGAAGCGACACCAGTATAAAAAAATACAATCTTTAATAGTTTCAGATATGGTGAGGAACATGATAAAATATTCATGTAGCTTTAAAATTTTTATTTGATAGGAACATTTTTGGCGGAGATTGATAAAACTAAATTTATTTTCTCTTTTAAGACTGTTCTATGAACAGTATAAGGCATAAAACAAGAAAAATCGTGGTAAAGTGAAGAAAATATTAATATTTGTCCAAATAACTGTCTCAAGAGCTGACAATTCTACAGAAAAGAAATATTTTATACCAATATTATATAATTAATCTATATGATGCACTAAATGACAACTATGCTTATATCACTAAAAGGTAGTACAGGTCACTTGCTTTTAAAATACCTATTAATATTTACAAATTACATTTGTGAGGGTCAAATGACTTTTCCTGTAGCACAAAATATGACTTGAGATTCTCCAAATTCATCTGTGATATTTTTTCTTATAACAAATCATCAAGGAAGTTTTCTGTCTTATTAAATGTCAAAATAGACTATGTATCTTATAGTTTTCATATAAAAAGGTATTAAATTAAATGAACAACATAGCTATATTCCACTTATATTCTAGAAGAAAGAACATTTCCTGTATTCAAGTATATAATATGATCTAATGTTACTATGTTTCTATGAGTTTATAAAAATTCAAAAGGAATATACAGTTTTTATTCCACCAGGAAGTAAGAGAAATACTTATATTGTAATAAAAATTCTTGCATTATATAAATCAAGTCAATGGAAAGTATGAGTGTTTTAATAATTTAGTTATATAAGAAAAAGCTCTAATAAATATATACAATTTTCTGTTTTGCATAATTAATCCATATCCTCCTATTAAAATGAGGAATTCAATACTGTTAAAATAAAGGAGTACACAGAGTCACTGTATCAGAAGGAATTGGCTGACATAGAAGAATTTCACAAAATAACATATGAGCAAGAGTCTGTGGTGATGAAGGAGGAAATTCAAGTTGTTTTGAAGGAATTGGCAAAAACAAGGCTCCAGTAGTTGACGGCATACCAATTGACATATTTCAACAAAGAGACGCTGCCCTGGATGTGATCACTAAGTTGTGCCAAGAAATCTGAAGGACAGGTAGCTGGCCCACTGACTGGAAAGGATCAATATTTGTTCCCATTCCAAAGAAAGATGACCCAACAGAGTGTGGAAATTAACAAACAATATCATTAATATCACATGCAAGCAAGATTTTGCTGAAAATTATCCAAAAACTTTGGAACAATATGTCAACAGAGAACTGCCAGATATGCAGGCTAGATTTAGAAGAGATTGTGGTACAAGGAATATTATAGTTAATGTTAGATGAATCTAGGCAGAAAGCAAAGAATACCTATCTGTGCTTCATTGACTATGCAAAGGCTTTTGACTGTGTGGATCACAACAAGCTGTGGCTGACTCTGAGAAGAATGGGAATCCCGAACATTTGATTGTGCTAATGTGAAACCTATACTTGGACCAAGAGGCAGTCGTCAGAACACAGCAGAGAGACATTACATGGTTCAAAATCAAGAAATGGGGGGTCCATCAGGGATGTATTTTGTCTCCATACTTTTTCAATCTGTATGCAGAACAGATCATCCGAGATGCTGGGCTGTGCAAGGAGGAATGTGGCATCAGGATTGGTGGAAGAATTATCAACAACCTGCATTATGCGGATGACACGATCCTTATTGCTGAGACTGAGGAGGACCTGAAGCGCTTGCTGCAGAAGGTCAAGGACTGCAGCCTTCAATATGGATTAAAGCTCAGCATCAAGAAAACAAAGATTCTTACCACTGGGCTAATTGGCAGCATCAGTATGGATGGTGAAGAGAGTGAGATAGTTAACAGTTTTAGTCTAGTTGGCTCCATAGTCAACACTCTTGATACCAGCAGCTAGGAAATCAAGAGAAGAATTGCATTAGGAAAGTCAACTGTGAGGGACCTCTCAAGAGTACTGAAGAGCAATGATATCAGGTTGGAGACTAAGGTGCACCTGATCTGGGCTATAGTCTTCTCAATTACATGCTGTGCATTGGAGAGTTGGACTATGACTAGGTATGATGGAAAGAGACTTGATACCTTTGAACAGTGGTGCTGGAGAAGAGTGTTGAATATACTATACTGCTAGGAGAACAAACAGGTTTGTCCTGAAGAGGGTGAAGCCAGAGAATGCTCCTTGGAGTTAAGGATTCTGAAGCCTCATTTGACATACTATGGCCGTGTTGCAAGGAGGAACTGGTCTTTGGAGAGGGACATCATGTTTGGGAGAGTGGAGGGATGGTGCAGGAGAGTAAGACCCTCAATGAGATGGATCAATTCTGCATTGGTGTGGTGGGAATAACAGCGAGGTTGGCACAGGATAGAGCAGCATTTAGGACTCTTGTACATAGGGTTGTATTAGTCTCAAATGACTTGGTGGCACCTAACCACCACAACAACAACCTAAAATAAAATTCTTGATCAGGATTAACCAACCAAGATGTAATTTATTTATAAACCTTACAGAAACCCCACAATCTAACATTATCCCTGTTTTTATTTTCAAAATAAGAGTTGTTGTTGTGTTGTTGTTGTTAAGTGCCACTGAGTAGTAGGCAACTCATAGCGACCCTAGGAATGAAAGACCTGAACACTTTTAATAATAGATTTGTTAAAATAGTTTCTAATAATAAAGTACTCTATATTTTAATTATTTAAATATTAGCATTATATGGTTCAAAAGTTGAATTATTACCTTCACAAATAATCTTGCATCATAATATAATATTTGAGTACACCAAATAATTTCCTGATATCATGGGAATTGGTTTTGTGTAATTAATGCTGTGGGTGGGGATAGTTTCTGCATGTAAGGGTGTTTAAGGTCTGTGATGGCATTCCCCCCTTGGCCCTTGCTCTTTTTAAAAATTTACTTTTAAAACAGAAGTTCTGAGAGAATTTTAAAGGCTTATAATAAACGGAAGTATGCTCATTTTAATTTAAAAACGATTTCTTAAACACTCAGGAAAGCACAATGTGAATGCTGTGGAAGAAACCAGGAAGCAAAATCAGAGATCTTCACTAAGTGGATTTTGCAGAGATTATGCAAATTAAATAATTTAAGAAAAAAAGGTTAGTGGAGTCTTCCTTTGGAAAATGAATTACTTGTTTTTACCAATTTTTGTTTTATTTTCTTTAGTACTTCATTTATTATTTCCATAAAATACAGAATATAAATGCTTTTCAGCATAGAGTATGGTCATAATGTTTCCCAGAAGCTGTAACCTAGGTTTAAGTATTGTCAATTTAATTATCTAACAGTATTGCAAATGTGTCATTTCTGAAAATAATAGAACTATCTTAATAATTAATGAAACCTTAATTAACAATAATTTTATTGCTTGCATATACTTTAGAAGACCATTTGCAGAAATTATAAAGATGGAATTAGACCTTTTGTTACAAGATGAAACTGTCATTTCCCCCTATAATTTTATGTCTCAAAAGTTATTATGGTATAATTAAAAATTTATGTATCAAATATTGATGACAAGTTATAATTTTGACAATTACTTCATTTTTAATAAATATTGGAAACAATCTATATGTCAAATAATGTACTACACATTGATTTATTATCTAAAAATGTATCATAATCAAATAATAATATTATACAGTCCCTACATTTACATTTTCTAGGATAATTTATGAAATGCTCATTATAGAATCTAAAGTATAAAAATAATGAAATGTATTTATACAACTTGTAAAAAGGGCAAGGACAATATGCCAAGGTCAGTGGCTAGAAAAGCCATATGGAAAGATACATTCGATATACCTCATACATACATAGATTTCTAAATAGCAATGTGTATGTGTGTATACATATATGTGTAAATGTATGTATGTGAATTTAATTGTGCATATGGTGTGAGATACAGAGAGAAAACTGTCAAAATTGTTGAAGGACAACATTCTGAGGGCTTGTTGTTGTGGTGTACTATCAAATCAGATATGCCATATGCCTTATGCTTACAAGTATCAAAATAATTTATCTGGGGAAGGGAAATAGTAAGGAAGGGGACCTTAACTAGAATTAATGGTGATCATAGAGCATGGCAGCAAAGACAGAAATTTGGCTTCTTTGACTCTGGTTGAATGTGTGAAGTACAGGATTAAGAACAGAATTGCAATACATCAGCTTAAATCTTCCTGTACTTTAGTCTGCTGACTTGATAGTAATGTGTGATTTTCTTTTAAGTTTTTACTTTGAACAGTTTAAAAAAAGGATTGCTGATGTTTAGAGACACCAGCATCAAAATAATATGATGAAGTTTGAGGAATACAGAGGTTGAGAGCAATTAGAGATCAGGCGGAGATAGATCGGCACATAGGGGAATGTGTAGTGGACAAAACCCCTGCAAGATTCTCTGAAGTATTCTAAATTTTTGACATCTTATCATCTAGTTGTTAAGTGCCTTTGAGTCGGAGACAACGCATAGTGATCCTATGGACAGAAGACTTGAACACTTGTATAGCTTTCATAGTTTTTCCAAGTTCATAGTTTCTGGAGGCAAGCTATTCTAGAAGAGGATGCCACTCCTGCTTCCAAGCTCGTTTTAAATGGGGAGCTCCACTGAACACTGTCCACCATGGGTAACCATCATTGCATTTAACACATTAGTGTCACAGTGTTTAGCATTACAGCAACCATGAGTTACCTCTGCACAGCAAATGGAAAAACCAGGGCTTTACCACTTAGAAGAATGTTTGACAAAAAGAAAAAAAATTAAAACTAGGCCTGAGGGCTGCAAATTAAAATCACCCACCTTTGGTGCTTGTTAGCATAACTTTTTATCCACTAGGCTAACAGAGCTCTCTCGTTATTTTTGTTGTTAAGTGATGTTGAGTCATAGACTACTCATAGAGACCCTATGTACAATAGCCTTAAACCCCATTTTATCTTGTGCTAATCTTATTGTCTCTGACATGCCTACCCCCATTACCCCAGGGACTGAATCAATCCATCTCATCTAGGATCTTCTTCAACTGTGCTGTCCCTCCATTCTACCAAGCATGATGTCTCTCTCCAAGTTCAGACAAAGCTTCAAAATCCTTGCCTCCAAGGAGCAGCCTAGTTTCACCCTCTCCAGGATGAACCTGTTCGTTCTCTTAGCAGTCAATGATATATTCAATACTCTTCTTCAACATCACAGCTCAAAGGCATCAATTAATCTTCTATCATCCCTATTCATTGTCCAACTCTCTGATGCATGTAGTAATGATTTATTTTCTCTCCATACTTATTCAATCTGTACGCTGAGCAAATTATCCAAGAAGCTGGACTCTATGAAGAGTAGTTTGACATCAGGATTGGAGGGAGACTCATCAATAACTTCTGTTATGCAGATAACACAACATTGTTTGCTGGAAGTGAGGAGGACTTGAAGCACTTCTTGCAGAAGTTCAAGGACTATAGCTTTCCATATGGATTGCATCTCATGTCAAGAAAACAAAGATTCTTACCATTGTAACAATAGGCAATATAATAATGGCTGGAGAGGAGACTGAAACCATCAACAGCTTCCTCTTGCTTGTATCCACAATCAATGCCCTCAGTACCAGCAGTCAGGAAATAAGGAGACACAATCTACTAGGAAAATCTGCAGTTAGAAACTTCTCCAAATTATTGAGAAGTAATGATATCAGTTTGAGGACTAAGATACATCTGATTCAGGCCATAGTCTTTTTGTCCATTTTCTATGCATCTGAGAGCTGGATAATGAATAAGGATGACAGAAGAAGAAGAAGAATTGACACCTTTGAGCTCCAGTGTTGTTGAAGAGCACTGCTGCAATGGGCTCTTGTGTGTCAGGATGTGTGAGGATGGCAGAAGGCTCAGATCTTGTATTAATAGGGTCACTATCAGTCATATTGACTTGATTGCACTTAAAAACAATGACAATGAATTAATATAATATTCAATATTTTATAATTAATATAGAATATTTATGAGTAAAATTAAGATATAATAGAGAATTTATAAAAGGAAAATCTCATATATTGTTGATATGGTTGTAATATGGTGTAAACACCCTAGAAGACAGTTGGGCATTTCCTTAAAAGTTGAACATAGAAACTCCATATACCTAGATATTCCAGTACTAGGAATATACCCCAAGGAAATATAAACTGAGATACAAATGGGGATTTATTCACCAATATTCATAGCAGTGTTATTTACAATCGCAAGAACATGGAAAAGCCCAAATGTCCTACCACACCTCAATAGATTGAAAAATTCTGGTAAATTCACACAAGGGAATACTATACAATACTCAGGAGCAACAATTTTCAAAATTACTGTGTAATTTAGGAGAGACTTGAGAACATTATGTTGAGTGAACTAACTCAGTCTCATAATGACAATTATTGCATGTGATCATTTTGGAAAAAGAGAAGGCTAACTAGTAAAACATGCACATGAACTCAAGGGAGGCACATGGAGGAATGAGGATAGGTAGGGGGGAAACCACAGGGCTGCACAGTTTGGTGGGTGGAAGGTGTTGGGGGAAGCAAGTGGGAAGGATCTGGGTGAAAAGACAAGGTAATGATGGGCAAGATCCAGTGGTGATTAATTTTATAAAACAATGTGTGAGAATCATTGTATGGAACACAATGTGAATGGAGAGTAGTGTAAAGCGTAATGCATATAAATTTTGTAAGCAAACCCAAAGAAGAAAAATAGTGTAAAAAATAGATAAATGGTAAGATTACTTAAATGCCTGTGTTTTGTTTTAATAACAGGTATTGTTTCCTATACTTCAGGTTTTTTATAATTTTTGTTGTTATTGTTTGTTGTATTGGTAAAGAGGAAATATTACCTATAATGTTGTTGGCATGCACCATCAAGTAGGAACCAACCCATAGCTAACCCTCCAGTGAGTTATCTGTGGCTGTCAATTTCATAGGTGGAGTTTGCCTTTACTTCTTGTGAATTAGCTATAATATTCTGTTATATTTTAAGTAATGTGGTGGGCAACATTATTTATATTTACAATGTGAAAGAATTTTAAAGTTTAAAATGTAAAGGATAAGAAATATTTATTTCTTTCTTAAATTTATTCACTATTTAAGTACTTATTCTTCAAACTTGAACCATTTTCAAACCATTATATCAAGAGCATCATAAATAGGTAACATTAACATGTATTTTATACTGATATTACATTATTATTTGAACACTAAATAAAAAAAAATATAATGTGCTATTATTTAGATATTTAATGTATATTGTTATTGTTATATACTATCAAGTTGTAGCTGATTCATAGTGGACCCTCCAGTGTATATTCAGACCAGTAAATCATGTGGGAAGAGATTATCCATCTTTCTTCTATGGAGAAGCTTGTAGATTCAGAATCCATTTTTTTGTGTTATCAGTGCTACTCCTTACCATTAGGTAATCAGAACTTCCTAATAAATACATATTTATTTATATTTGAATTAATTATATAGCAAAAGCATATTAATGTCTGTTTGTTCTTCTTCTTAGTCTCTCGTGATCTGAGAACTTCATATTAGTACAGCATCTCACCAACATGCATGTATTCATTAGAGCAAACAACAGACAAGCATATGTTGTTGTTATGTGTTATGAAGTCACCTAAGACTTATAGTGGTTCTACGTACAATAGCTCTGTACCTTACTCTATCCTAAGCCAATCTTATTTGTCTTTGCACACCATTACCCCAGTCACTAAGTCAATCCATCTCATTAAGGATCTTCCTCTCTTGTGCTGTTCCTTCACCTTCCCAAAAATAATGTCAATCTGCAAAGAATGGTCTCTCCTTGCAATATGCTTAAAGCATGTCAGATGGAGATTCAGAATCATTACCTTCAAGGAAGGTAATGAAACCAGGAAGGAAGCCTGGTTTCACCCCCTCCAGGATGAACCTGTTTGTTACCCTAGCAGTCCACGGTACATTCAATACTCTTTTCCATCTCCACAGCTCAAAGACATTAATTTTCCTTCTATCATTCTTAGTCATTGTCCAACTCTCTGATGGGTAACATGTAATTACAAAGACTGTGGCCTGGATCAGGCACACCTTCATCTTTAGATTGACATCATTAATCCTCAGCACTCTGGATAGGGGTCCCTGACAGAAGATTTCCCCAGTGCAATTTGTCTTTTAATTTCTTAACTGCTGCTGCCAGGAGTGTTGATTATGGAGCCAAGCAAATTGAAATTGTTAACCTTAATCTCTTCTACATCTATCATAGTGCTGTCAGTTGACCCTCTGGTGAGAAGATTTGTTGGGTTGTTTTTTTTTTAATGATGAGCTTCAATCTAAGGATGACAGATGAAGAATTGATTGCCTTTGAGTAGTAGTGCTGGAGAAGAGTATTTAACATACCATGAACCTCCATGAAAACAAATAGAGGTATCATGGAGTGGGCAAAACCAAGTTTCTTCTTTCTTGAAATTATTTTGAAGCTCTGTCTCACATATTTTGGGCATGTGGCCAGGAAGAAGTAGGCCTTGGAGAAGGACATTAAGCTTGGAAGGTTGGAGGTACAGCACAGTAGAACAAGACATTGAATGAGATGGATTGGCATGATAAGATGGGCAACGGGATTTGGCATGTTGGAGTGAGTGAGACTGACTCAGGATAGGGCAGGGTTCAGAACTGTTTTACATAGGGTCGCTCGCTTTGAATTCCAGACAACTCAATGGCACATAATAACAACAACATAAACATCACATTCATGCAAAGTTATGCTGAATATTATCCAAAAGAAGGGCTAGAACATTGAATTGAAAAAGGACAGCCAGAAATACAGGCCGGATTTAGAAGAGGTTATGGTACTTGATATATCATCACCGATGTTAGACAGATCTTGACTGAAAGCAGTGAATACCAAAGGATGTCTATTAGTGTTTTATAGCCCATGCAAAAGCTTTTGAGAGTGTGGATCACAAAAAAAAAAAAATATGGCTGATGTTCTGAAAAGAATAGGAATCCTGGAACAATTGATTGTGCTCATGTGAAACCTTTACCTACACCAAGAAACTGTTTCCTGAACAGGTCAAGGACACATTGCATAGTTCAAACTTAAGAAAGCTGTGCACAGGGATTTTTCTGTTCTCTATATTTTCCCCCAATATATATCCTGAACATATTTTTTGAGAAAATAATCTTTATGAAGAAGAATGTGGCATCAGGTTTCATAAAAAGCTGACCAACCTGTGTTATTATGTAGATGGCACAACCTTGCTCACTGAATGTGAATGGGACATGAAGCACCTGCTGCAGAAGACCAAGGACTTCAGTATGGGTTGCATCTCAACATCAAGAAAACAAAAATCCTCACCACTGGGTCAATACACAGTGTCATAATAAATGGGAAAGGATTGAAGTTGTTAATTATTTAATCTTACTCCAATCCACAATCAACATCCTTGGCACCAGTAGTCAGAAATGAAAAGGCCAGTTGCATAGGGTGCATCTGCTGTTAAGGTTCTCTCCACAGTACTAAAAGAGCAATTATGGTAGGCTAAAGACTACCTTGATCCAAGCCACGGTCTTCTTATTTGCTTGCTATACATCTGAAAGCTATAAATTGATCAATTATAACAAAATAAGAATAAATACCTTTTAATTGTGATGCCGAAAGAGTGTTAAACATAATATGGAATGCCAAAAGAACAACAGATCTATCCTAAAGCAAGTGAAATCAAGTTGTCCTTGGAAGTAAGGATGGTAAAACTCCATTTCACATATTAGGCATGCTGTTACGGGAAGCTAGTTTTTGGAGAAGGCATTTATGTTTGGAACGGTAGAAGGTCAGAACAAGGGAAAAAGACCCTCAATGAGATGGATTGACACATGATTATGACAATGAGGTCAGTTGTGTGTACATGGTGAGGTTGGCTTTGAATAGAGAAATGCTCAGAGCCATTGTTCATAAGGTAACTATGAGTTCTTGTGCACTAGATAGCACATAGCAAACACCAACTACATTTCTTATTCTGACAGATTGTTGTTATTATCTGAGGACAAAAGAGGTTGCAGTATTTCTATTCACGCTGAAATATAACAATTTGGGGAACAGGATATTATTCATAGCATACCAGAAAGATCTATAACTATAGATCTATAAATATCTATAACCATGTAACTATAACTAAAGTTACTATGACTGTCATTCAAATATATATAAACAGTTAAAGCCAAAAAAGAAGAAATATAATGTTTCAATCAGCTTTTGGGGTATGAAATCAATCTAGCCATCAAGATTGACTAACAATGATTATTGACTGCATTATACATTTAATAATAATGAACTAACAGATATCTGAAATTATGGACTTGGTAACAGAAATGATGCTGGACATAGTATGATCAATTATTTTTACAATCATTTACTCATTGCAATTACCTTTTGAAGAGAAGTTAAGCAGCAACTATACACATGGCCCTCATCTGATGGACTGCACAAGAATCAGATTGATTACAACTTGGAAAGAATCATTGGAGAAGCTCAGTATTACATGTGAAAAGTAGGCCAGGTCCTGACAGGGAAACAGATTGTCAATTACTCATATGCAAGTTCAAATTGAATCTAAATCCACAAGAACCCAAAAGTGTCCATCCCACCTCAATTTAAAAATCATCTTAATAACAGATTTGAGCCACATCAGCTATGGGAATGATATTATTCATGAAGAAAGCAAAAGATTATTACAAAAACAGAAAGGAAAGACTAAAATGATGTCAGACGGGATTCTGAATATTGTACTAGAATGTCAAGAAGCCAAAACAAAGGGAAGAAATGAAGCTAAAGAGTTAGAAGATGTCAAAGAGCAGCTCATGAAAATAAAGCAAAGCATTATAACGAAATATGCAAAGTTGGAGTTAAAAAATAAAAGAGAACTCAACATTTCTCAAGATAAACAAAAGCCTCAACTTGTAGTACTGAAAGAAGCTATGGAAACAATCTTGAGTGATATAGAAAGCATCAAAAGAAGATGGAAGGAATATACAGAGTGACTATACTTAAAACAATTGGCTGACCCAGAAACATTTCAGATTAGTAGCACATGATCAATAACCAACGGTAGTAAAGGAAGACATTCAAGATAGTTTGAAAGCATAAGAAAAAAACATGGGAGAGAGAGAGAGAAAAGAACAGAAACAAGGAAAGCCCTTTTTCAGGTTAGCTTCAGCCAGGGTCAAACACCAGGAAGCCCCAGGACAGAGGCAGAGCAAGTTCTATTCCCAGGGGACTCTATTGCCACAAAGAACTTTGTTGTTTGGAACCAGAAAGGAACAAATAGAAACAGGTGAGTTCTCCAATTCCTTTTCTTGGGGCCTCCAGCCAAGGCAAACATTCTTGCCAGCTGGAAAACCAAAGAGGCAGAGCAACTTTGCTTCATAGAGACCTCCTCAGCTCCAATGATACTTGCCACAGGACAATAGATGAAGGACCACAAGCAGGGAAAGTTGTCCTCCCTTTCCCTGCTGGAGTGTTGAGCTCACCAAATGAAGCAAGTCTCCCTTTGTGCTCAATGGCCAGAGATTATATATTCAGGCAGAATGAGTTGCCCTTTTCCCTTCTGGATCAGTGAGCTCCTCAGCCAAGGTCATCAGACACAGGACCTGCTAGGGTCCATGGCAAGAAAAACTCTGTCACAGTAATATCATGGAAGAAGTTCACGATCTCACACACTATAAAAAAACCAAAACAAGATATCACCCCCCAAAAGTGATCAAAAACACAGAAATAATAGATTTCCGAAGCCAGAAAGTCTGATAGAACTTTCTGACACAGAATTCAAAAGAACAGTGATTGAGTATTTTCAATGGGTGAAAAATAAAATGAAAAATTGCAGGATTCTACAAGAAAAGTCAAGAGTAGCTTAATTCAAGACAATGCTAATAAAACGAATGAGGCATTAGAAACCTGAGGAAAACAAGAACAGGAATCCAGAATATTAGGACTAGTGTCTAAGAAGCTGTCAACATATGGGAGGGACAGATAAGCAAAATTGGAGAGATAGAACATAGAATCAGTGAAATAAAAGATAGGGCTCTCAGTTCTGGTATACTAGAGCAAAAGGCCAAATGAAAATAAAGCAAGTCCAAGAATAATGTGTATCAATAACAATATCAAAAAGAATAACATGTGCATAACTGGAATTCCAAACCAGGAACCAAAAAAGTAAAAGAAAAAGACAGTGAGAAAGTTGTGGAAGAGTTACTAGAAGAAAACTTTTCAGATATCTTGAAGAGTGAAAGAATATGCATACAAGAATCTGTTCAAATTTCATATAGAATAAACCCCAAAAGAAAAATGCCAAGGCATATATCATAGTCAAATTTGTCGGAATCAAGACAACAAAAGAATTCATAAAGTAGCTAAGGAAAAATGAAGAGTAACTTATAAAGGAGAGCAAATAAGATTAAGAGTAGATTTCTCAGTAGAAAACATGTGAGCAAGAAGACAGTGGAATGATATTTATCAAACACTAAAATAAACAAAATATCAACTAAAAACACTGTACCCAGCAAAAGTGTTCATGAAATATGACTGTGGGATCAAGATATTAAGAGAAGCAGAAACTAAGGGATTTTGTAAAAACAAGACGAACATTACAGGAAGAAATGAAGAAGTCCTTTCACAGAGATGCCACAGAAAGGATGATGAATCACAGTAACAAGACGAAACAACCCCCAATAAAATGACAGCAGTAAACTTCGTCTCTCAATAATTACACTGAATGTGCATGGTTTAAACACACTAGTGAAGAGAAAAAGAGCAGCAGATTAAATATCCCAAGAAAAACAAAACCCATCAATATTCTATCTAAAAGAGACACAGTTGAAAAATGAAGATAAAGGAAACACTAAAAGAAGATAGAAGGAGTACACAGAGTTAGTATATATATATATATATATATATATATATAAATTTGGCTTAAACAGAACAACTTATGTTTCAAGAACCAATGTTGATTATGGAGGAAGTTCAAGCTATTCTGAAGAAATTGGAAAAAAATAAGGCCCAGGAACTGATAGAAGATCAATTGACATATTTTCAACAGTCAG
Source organism: Elephantulus edwardii (assembly GCF_000299155.1). Lineage (NCBI taxonomy): Eukaryota > Metazoa > Chordata > Mammalia > Macroscelidea > Macroscelididae > Elephantulus > Elephantulus edwardii. The sequence goes on from NW_006399806.1 coordinate 14,183,081, forward strand.
GTGCTGCCCTGGAAGTGCTCACCTTGCTCTGCAAAGAAATCTGAAAGACAACCACCTGGCCAGCTGACTGGAAGAGATCTATATTTATTCCCATTCCAAAAAAAGTGACCTGATAGAGTATGGAAAATACAAATCATTATTACTAGTATCACATGTAAGCAAAATCTTTCTGAAGATCATCCAAAGATGACTGGAACATTAAATTTACAGAGAACTACAAGCTAGGTTTAGAAGAGACCACGGCACCAGGGATCTCATCACCACTATTAGATGAATCTTGCCCAAAAGCAGAGAGTACCAGAGGAATGTCTATGTGTGTTTCATTGACTATGTGGAGACATTTGACTGTGAGGATAACAATAAATTGTGACTAACCTTAAGAAGATTGGGAATCCCAGAACACCTGATTGTGCTTATGTGAAACCTTTACTTGGACCAGGAGACAGTCATCGGAACAAAGCAAGCAAATACTGTACAGTTTAAAATCAGGAAATGAATTTAAGGAATGTGTCCTGTCTTCATACCTTTTCAGTCTGTATGTGGAACAGATCATTGGAGAGGCTGAGTGTTATGAAGAATATGGCGTAGGGATTGGAGGAAGACTCATCAACAACCTAATGTTATACAGATAACACAACTTTACTTGCTAAAACTGAAGAGGGCCTAAGGAGGATCCAAGCCTGCAGTCTTCAATATAGATTGAAGCTAATTAAGAAAAGGGATATTTTCACCACTATGCCAATTGGCAGCTTCATGATGAAAAGAGAAGAGATTGAGGTTGTTAAAAAATTTCAGCTTGCTTGGCATCAATCAACACTCTTGGCAGCAGCAGTCAGACAATCAAAGACAAATTGCATAGAGAACTTTGTTGTAAAGAATCTCTCCAAAGTGCTAAAGAGCAAAGTTATCAGTCTAGAGACTAAGGTACTCCTATTTAGGCCATGGTCTTCAAGTTACTAAACATAGTATATATTCAAATTGCTGAGGACAAAGCAGCTGGGTTGTTCCTGGATGACTCCACCCAGCATCTCTGTGGCTTCTTGCTGCCTGAGTATGCGGTCTGCTTGCACAAGTAATTGCAAGTTTTTGGGGTCTTGAGCTTTTTTGGCCTTGTGTTTGATGTGCAGTACTGTTCTTCCCCCTAGGAGCAAGGCCCTTGAGGCTAGGCTAAACATTCTTCTAGGTGGTATAGCTGTTTTCCTGTGTGCTATTGAGTCAAAACCAACTAATAGCTGACCCTCCAGAATGTTTTCAGAGGCAGTTATTACATTGGAGAAGATTACATGGGAGAAGATTGCCCATCCTTCTCCCAAGGAGCATCTCATAGATTCGAACCTTGTGCTTTGGGATTGAAACACAGCTTCTTAACACTAGGTGAGCAGAACTCCTGTAAACTTTTGTATGAAATGTCATTGCTATGTGTTTTTCCCAGTCTGTAGGTTTTCTTTTCACCCTAAAGCAATAAGATTTTGATGCATTGGGGATTTGATTTTAAAAGGTCGCATTTGTGATTTCATTCGCTCTTGGTTGTACATTTCTGTTTATATTTGAAAGCCTACATATGGTATAGGTAGGATCTTTTTTAATTGAAAATATGATATTTTAAATGAAGTTTTAATGAAAGGTTGTAGAGAACTTGAATTTCCATTCATTCATTGTTGCACTGCTTTGAAACAGATGAGGGAGAGAATTGTTTAAAAGGAATATATGATTAGGTATTATTTGCATTAAAAGAGTCCAGAATAAGAGCTGCATAGTAAAGCAGACAGCGCAGGGGTGGGGTGGGGTGTCAGAGTGGAATTGTATAAAATGAAAGATTTTTAAAAATTATTTTTCTTTTCAGAGAGAACTGGAGGGAAGGAGTAAGCAGGGAGAAAAATGTTCAACAATGTATAGGCTAGACTTCTAAGGAAAAAGACCCAAAACAAGCAAAGCTCTTCTGAAAAATAAATATCGAGTGGGAGGCTGAGTACACCAGATCTCAAAACCTACTTCACAGTCATAGTAACTAAACCAACATAGTATTAGTACTATGATAACAAGCAAACAAGACCAATGGAACAGAATTGAGAACCCAGAAATCAACTTATCTACCTACTATCAGTGACTATTCGATAAGGATTCAAAAACTGTTATGTTGTTGTTTTTGTTATGTGCCGTTGAGTCGTTTGCGACTCATTGCGACCCTATGACAACAGCCCTAAACCGTGCTCTATCCTGTGCCAATCTCATTGCCTCTGACACACACATCCCAAGTACCCCAGTCACTGAATCAATCCACCTCATAGAGGGTCTTCCCCTCCTGTGCTGTCCAGAATGATGTCCCTCTCTAAAGACATGTCTCTCCTTAAAACATGTCCAAAGTATGTCAGACGAAGCCCCAGAATCCTTGCCTCCAAGTGCAGCCTGGTTTAACCCTCTCTAGGGTGAATCTGTTTGTTTTCTTGGCAGTCCATGGTACATTCAATACTCTTCTCCAGCACCACAGCTCAAAGGCGTCAATTTTCCTTCTATCCTCCCTAGTCATTGTCCAACTCTCTGATGCACAACAAGTGATTGCAAAAACCATGGTCTGTATCAGGTGGACCTTAGTCTCCAGAGAGACTCCGTTGCTCTTGAGTACTTTAGAGAAGTCCCTAACAGCAGACTTTCCCATCGCAATACGTTTTCTGATTTCCTGGCTGCTGGTGCCAAGAGTGTTGACTGTGGAGCTGAGCAAACTGAAGCCGTGAACAATCTCAATCTCTTCGCCATCCATCCTGATGCTACCGATTGGTACAGTAGTGAGAATTTTTGTCTTCTTGACATTGAGCCTCAGTCCATATTGAAGGCTGCAGTCCTTGACCCTCTGCAGTAAGTGCATGAGGTCCTCCTCAGTTTCTGATTCAAAAACTATCAAATGGAAAATCAACCACCTCTTCAGCAAATGATGCTTTTAAAACAGTACATTCAAGGCTGTGCAATTTTATGAAGGAGACATTTTGTCTTTCTCAGATAGAGGAACTGATGAATTTGAATTGTGAAATTTTTTGTTAGTTGTCCTACTTATTCACACTAAATAAGTCAGTCTACTGAGAAAGTTTATCTAAGATAGAGAAAGGATTGATGGTGAAACCACCATGTGAAAAGATTTCTTGAGACACCTTATGTCAACTGAGAGTATGGTTTGGAAACATGACCATAATAAGTTGCTGTTGTTGTTGTTATGTGCCGTCGAGTCATTTGTGACTCATAGCAACCATATGTACAAAAGTCCTAAACCGTGCTCTATGCTGTGCCAATCTCATTGCCTCTGACACACCGATCCCGATTACCCCAGTCATTGAATCAATCCACCTCATAGAGGGTCTTCCCCTCCTGCGCTGTCCCTCCACTCTATCCAGCATGAAGTCCCTCACTAAAGACCTGTCTCTCCTTAAAACATATCCAAAGTATGTCAGACGAATCCCCAGAATCTTTGCCTCCAAGGAGTAGCCTGATTTAACCCTTTCTAGGATGAATCTGTTTGTTTTCTTGGCAGTCCAGGGTACATTCAATACTCTTCTCCAGCACCACAACTCAAAGGCTTCAATTCTCCTTCTATCCTCGCTAGTCATTGTCCAACTCTCTGATGCATAACAAGTTATTGCAAAGACCATGCCATGTATCAGGCGGACCTTAGTCTCCAGAGAGACACTGTTGCTCTTGAGTACTTTAGAGAGGTTCCTAACAGCAGACTTTCCCATTGCAATACGTTTTTTGATTGCTGGCTGCTGGTGCCAAGAGTGTTGACCATGGAGCCGAGCAAACTAAAGGTGTGAACAATCTCAGTCTCTTCACCATTCATCCTGATGCTACCGATTGGTCCAGTGGTGAGTATTTTTGTCTTCTTGACATTGAGCCTCAGTCCATACTGAAGGCTGTAGTCCTTGACCTTCTGCAGTAAGTGCATGAGGTCCTCCTCAGTTTCAGCAAGCAGGGTTGTGTCATCTGCATAACGCAGATTGTTGATAGATCTTCCACCAATCCTAATGCCACGCTTCTCATAGAGCCCAGCCTCTCGATAATCTGCTCTGCATGCAGGTTGAAAAGGTATGGAGATAGGACACATCCCTGGCGTACACCCTTCCCAATTTTGAACCATGCAGTGTTACCCTGCTCTATTCTGACTACTGCCTCTTGGTCCAAGTATAGGTTTCGCCTTAGCACGATTAAATTTTCTGGGATTCACATTCTTCTCAGAGCCAGGCACAGTTTGTCATGATCCACACAGTCAAATACCTTTGCATAATCAATGAAACACAGATAGACATTTTTCTGGTATTCTCTGCTTTCAGCTAAGATCCATCTAACATCAACTACAATATCCCTAGTACCATGACCCCTTCTAAACCCAGCCTGGACTTCTGGCAGTTCTCTGCTGATGTACTGTTCCCGTCGTTTTTGGATACTCTTCAGCA
>NW_006399806.1:14188644-14214752 GCF_000299155.1 Elephantulus edwardii
TAATAATAATAATAATAACTTGTAGAAATTCCTAGAAAATAACAAATAGAACAAAAAAACTCTTGACAATAACAGAACCAATTTTTGTTATGTGCCATTGAGTCACCTGTGACTTATAGTGACCCTATATACAATAGCCCTAAAGCCTGCTCTATCCTGTGCCAATCTTATTGTCTCTGACACACCCACGTCATTACTCCAGTCACTGAATCAAACCATCTTATCGAGGGTCTTCCTCTCCTGGGCTGTCCTTCCACCCTCACAAGCACAACATTCCTCTCCAAGGACTTGTCAGTCCTTGCAACATGTCCAAAGTATGTCAGACAAAGCTTCAGAATCCTTGCTTCCAAGAAGAAGCCTGGTTTAATGCTCTCCAGGACGAACCTGTTTGTTCTATTAGCAGTCTATAGTATATTCAACATACCAAAGTCACAGCTCAAAGACATCAATTCTCCTTCTAGTTATCCTTAGTCTTTGTCCAGCTCTCTGATGCATAGCAAGTAATTACAAAGATCATGGCCTGTTTCAGGTGCACCTTAGTCTCCAGACTGACATCGTTACTCTTCAGTACTTTGGAGACCTCTCTGACAGCAGGTTTTCCCCAAATTAATATGTTTTAATTTCCTGGCTACTTGTACCAAGATTGTTGATTGTGGATCCAAGAAAAATAAAGCTGTTTGTAATCTCAATCTCTTCACCATCCACCCTGATGCTGTCAGTTGGCCCAGTGGTGACAATCTTTGTTTTCTTGATATTGAGCTTCATTCCATATTGAAGGCGGCAGTCCTTCTGCAGCAAGCGCTTCAGATCCTCTTCAGTTTTGGCAAACAGGGTTGTGACAATCGAGCAGATTGTTGTTGAGTCTGCCTCAAATCCTGATGTCACATTTCTCCTCATAGAGCCCATCCACCCGGATAATCTGTTCTGCATATAGACTGAAAGACAAAGAGATAGGACACATCTCTGGGATACACCCTTGCCAATTTTGAACCACGCAATGTTCGCTTGCTCTGTTCTGATTACTGCCACCTGTTTTACTGTGTGGATGACAATAAACTGTGTGGATAACTCTGAAAAGAATGCAAATCCCAGAACACTTGATCATGCTTATGGAAATAGAACCAATATTTTTATTATTATTATTTTATATTGGTTTACTCACAAGCTTTATACATTGTTTTTGACACCGGATCTTTCAGCTTTCCTTTCCCCACCTCTCCTTCCACCCATCAACTTGTGCAACCCCTATGATCATGACAATTTTAAGAAAATTTTTCCCACAGTTTGAATCCTACTAGTAATATAGAACTATGTAAAATAAAGCAATATTTATATGTGGTTGTTGTTCTTATGTACCGTTGAGTTAATTGCTATTCATGACCCTATGTAAAATAGCTCTTACACTTGCTCTATCCTATGCCAAACTTGTAGTCTCTGACACACCTACCTTATTACCCCTGTACCTGAATCAATTCATTTCATTGATGGCCTTCCTCTCTTGTGCTGTCCCTCCACCCTTCCAAGCATGATGCTCTTATCAAGGACTGGTCCCTCCATGCAAAATGCCCAAAACACATCACATGAAGCCTTAGAATTCTTGTCTGCAAGGAGCAGCAGATCCTCTAGAATAAATTTGTTTGTCCTCCAGGCAGTCTATGGTATATTGAATTCTCTTCTCCAGCACCACAGATAAAACACATCAATTCTCTTTCTATCATCCCTAGACATTGTCCAGCTTTCTGACTCATAGCAAGTAATTGTGAAGACCATGGCCTGGATCAGGCATATCTCAGTCTCCGGACTGACATCTTTGCTCCTCAGTACTCTGGAGAAGTCCTTGATAGCCAACTTTCCCAGTGCAATTCATGTTTTGATTTCCTGGCTGCTGGTGCCAGAAGTGTTGATTGTGGAGCTCAGAAAACTAAAGATGTTAACAACTTCAGTCTCTTCACTATCTACCATGATGCTTCCAATCAGCGCAGTTATAAGAACCTTTTTAAAATTGATATTGAGCTTCAGTGAAGGCGTCAGTCCTTGACCTTCTGCAGCAAATACTTCAGGTCCTCCTTAGTTTCAGCAAGCATGGTTGTGCCATCTGCATAACGCATGTTGTTCAGGAGTCTTTCTCCAATCCTAATGCCACATTCCTCCTCATAGATCCCCGCCTCCTAGATCATCTGTTCTGTATATAGATTAAAAACGTATGGAGATAGGAAACATATCTGCCATACAACCTTCCCTATTTTGAACGATGCAGTGTTTCCTTGCTCTGTTTTGATGACTGCCTCCAGTCCAAATATAATTTCACATAAGCACAATCAAATGTTCTGGGATTCCCTTTCTTCTCAGAGCTAACCACAATTTGTTGTGATCTATACAGTCAAATGCCTTTGCATAGTCAATGAGACACAGATAGACATTACTCTCTGCTTTCAGCCAAGATCCATCTAGTATTAGTTAAAATATTCCTAGGATCATGACCTCTTCTAAAGCCAGCCTACACATCTGGCAGTTCTCTGGTGATGTGCTGTTCTAGTAGTTTTGGGATAATTTTCAGCAGAATCTTGCTTACATGTTATATTAATGATATTTTTCAATAATTTCTACACTGTAAGGTCATCTTTCCTTAGAATGGTAACAATTATAGGTCTCTTCCAGTCAGTTGACCAGGGGGTTGTCCTCTAGATTTCTTGGCACAACTTGGTGAGCATATCTAGGTCAGTGTCTGTTTGTTGGAATATGTCAATTGGTATGTCCTCAATTCCTGGGGTCTTGATTTTTGGCCATTCTTTCAGAACAGCTTGGACTTCTTCCTTCATCATCACAGGCACAGGTTGTTTTACGAAATTCTTCTGTGTTGGCCAATTCCTTTTGGTATAGTGTCTCTACTCTTTCCATCTTCTTTAATGCTTCCTGGGTCATTCAATATTCTGTTCACAACACCCTTAAGTATTGCAATTTGAGACTTAAGTTTATTCTTCTCTTCCTACAGCTTAAGAAATGCTGAGCGAGTTCAGCCCTTTTGATTTCTGAAGTCAGCTCTTTGCACATTTCATTATAATATTTTACTTTGTGTTCTAACTCTGCCCTTTGAAATTTCCTGTTCGGGTCTTTAATTTCTTGATTTCTTCCCTTTGCTTTCACTTCTTGGCACTCTAGGGCAATACTCAGAATCTCAGCTGCCATCCATCTTCTTCTTCCTCCTCTGCCTTTTTAATGACCTTTTATATTTTTCATGGATAATATTCTTAATATCCTCCCACAGCTTAGCTGGTCTTCACTCACTCATTGGTGTTCAAGGCCCCAAACTTGTTCATGAGATGGTTTTCAAATTCAAGAGGGATAGACTAACAGTCAAATTTTCATTCCTGTGAATTAGATTTAATTGTCTTTAACTTCAACTTGAACTTGCATATGACTAATTGGTGGTCTGTTCCACAATCAACACCTCGCCTAGTTTTACCAACTGATATTGAGCTTCTCCAGTGAATCTTTCCACAGATGTAATTGATCTGAAATCCATGTGTATAGTCAGTGTTTGTGTTTCTTATAAAAAAGTACTTGCAATGAATAAATCATTGAATATATTCTGTGAATTCTATCATTCTTTCTTTAACTTCATTTCTGTCACCAATTCCATGTTTTCCAACTACTGATCCTTTTTCTCTGTTCCCAACTTTTGCATTCCAGTCCTCATTATTATTATTATATCATGATTATATGTTTGATTTCTGACTGCAAAAGTTGGTAGAAATTTTCTATTTTCTCTTCTTCGGCTCTAGTTGCTAATGTATATATTTGAATGATAGTGGTATCCACTGGACTTCCTTGTATGCATACGGATATTATCCTGTCACACACAAAATAATATTTCAAGATAGGTCTAGAAATGACTTTTTAAATTATGAAAGCAACCCCATTTTCCCCTCACTTTTTCGTATCCAGCATTGTTGATCATATGATCATCTCATTCAAAATGTCCCATGCCAATTGCATCTTATTTTGCAAATACCTAGTATGTCAATATTTATGTGTTCCATTTTTTTCTTAAAAATGTGTATTTTTCTTACATTTATGCTTCTTTTATTCCACATTCTAATCACTAGTGTCTGCTACAACTGTTCCTCCTTCTTTGTGTTTCCATATTTGTTGTTTCAGCCTCAGTTACTATATTTGCTAGGATAAGTGTGCTCTATTGTATGCGCGGTTTTTGAAGTCCCATTAGTTCCAAAGTGGATGACCAATTCCTCTTCCTAATCTGTCTTAATCGGAATGCTTAGATTTAGTACAGTATCTAACAGACAAGCATTTTACAGAAAGGAGCAGATGAAAGACCTTCCCCCAATTATAGAAGTAACCACCTAGGGACATGTATCTTTACCCACTCTTTTCCCTACTTCACCAGCATCACCTTCCACTCTCACATACACCATTCAACACCTCTTTTTCCTTATCCAGGCTTGATTTGATGGCTTAGCTCTTCAATCCTTCTGGGCTTCTACTCTGTGATTTTGAACACCTTGCAATGCTGCCAGTCACTTACACTGTGGCCAGTATCTCTTGAGCTTAGGAGTTTCTTAGTCCAAATACCAGCAACTAGTATCGGGAAAGGCCTACTATCTCACAACTATTCTGAGGAAAAGTACTTTGCCTTGAACTTCTGCTACAGTATGACTTATTTTGACTTAGTGGGGGTTTTTTATATTTGCTGCATGCTGTTGACATAAGTAGATAGTTTCTTAGGAGACAGTGATGTGTCCTCTATATCTGGTATGTAAGTGTTGTTTGCTTACTCTCAGGCCCAGCCCATCAGACTTCTGGAACTGTGAGTGTTTCCTGAAGTGAGCTCCAAATACTAAATAAACTAACCCTAATGTTCTCTAGCAGGGCGTCATGCTTAGGAGGGTGGATGGACAGCACAGGAGGGAAAGACCCTCTATGTGGTGGATTGATTCAGTGACTGGGGTAATCGGGATGACCAAGTCGGAGACAGTGAGATTGGCACAGGGCAGAGCAGGATTTAGGGCTGTTGTACATAGAGTTACTATGAGTTGCAAATTACTCAACAGCACATAGCAACAACAGTATTTTCCAAAAGAATGATTCCTTGGTGGTTGTTATTTGCCTTTTTTAATGTTTTGGTTTTTCTTTTACTCTACTGTTGACTGAAAGAATGGTTAAAGAACTACTTTATCACCTATTCATGATTAACGTAGATAAACTGTAATTTTACTACTGATTACAAGTAGTGATCTTGAGGAAAGAAAATATACAACTTGATCATGTCTTTACTCTGACTTCCGATCTACTAACTATATCCTAGATTTTCCAATTAAAATTCTTTTCTTAAAGTTGTAGGGTTTATAAGACAATTTAAAAGAACATCTAGCTAAAAAAAATCTTCTTTGCTCCAATTATCTAAGATATTTATAGGGGAACAGGACAACAAATTTTCTCTTCTCTAGCAAGCCAGAAGAGGATCTTATAATTTCATCAGAATTTTTTGTGAACTATATTCATTTATTCAAAATACCCTCTATTGAAGTGATCTGTAAGAAACAACTAGCTCTAATATTAGCAATCAGTGTTTCCCTATTTTATCATTTATATTTTATTCACTAATAAAAAAATTGATTGACTAAATATTCAATAGCTAATTTTTTCATTTGGATTTGTATTTCCTTTTAAGCAGATGCTAACATAAATAGCTAATATCAATTGACACTGTGCCAAAAACTTGTACATATATTTTTCTCAATTCACAAAACAGACCCATATGGCACATATATTATACTCATACTGCATAAGAAGAAAATTTAAAAAGTATAGTGCTAAAGATCAAACAATAATAAGTGAGTGTAACTGTTATTCCAATTTACATTAATGTTACCTAAAAATCTTTATTTCTATTCCTTAGGTATTAGCTATTTTCCTGATAAGTTATTATTCTCCTTTATTAGTTATTATTCTACTTGTTGATAGTGGTTGTTATGTGCCGTCGAGTCACCTGCGACTCATAGCGACCCTATATACAACAGCCCTAAACTCCGCTCTGTCCTGTGCCAATCGCACTGTCTCTGACACTCCCATCCCAATTATCCCAATCACTGAATCAATCCACCTCATAGAGGGCCTTCCTCTCCTGCGCCGTCCCTCCACCCTACCAAGCATGATGTCCCTCTCTAAGGACCGGTCTCTCCTCACTACATGTCGAAAGTAAGTTAGACGGAGCCTCAGAATCCTTGCCTCCAAGGAGCCACCCGGTTTAACCCTCTCCAGGACAAATCTATTTGTTTTCTTAGCAGTCCATGGTATTCTCAATACTCTTCTCCAGCACCACAGCTCAAAGGCATCAATTCTCCTTCTATCCTCCTTGGTCATTGTCCAACTCTCTGATGCATAACAAGAGATTGCGAAGGCCATGGCCTGTATCAGACGCACCTTAGTCTCCAGAGAGACACCACTGCTCTTCAGCACTTCGGAGAGGTCCCTAACAGCAGACTTTCCCATGGCAATGCGCCTTTTAATTTCCTGGCTGCTGGTGCCAAGACTGTTGATTATGGAGCCAAGCAAATTAAAGCTGTGTACAATCTCAATCTCTTCACCATCCATCCTGATGCTGCCAATTGGTCCAGTGGTGAGAATCTTTGTCTTCTTGACATTGAGCCTCAATCCATATTGTAGGCTGCAGTCCTTGACACTCTGCAGCAAGCGCTTCAAGTCCTCCTCAGTTTCAGCAAGCAGGGTTGTGTCATCCGCATAACGCAGATTGTTGATAAATCGTCCACCAATCCTGACCCAACATTTCTCCTCATCGAGCCCAGCCTCCCGGATAATCTGTTCTGCATATAGGTTGAAAAGGTATGGAGATAGGATGCATCCCTGGCGTACGCCCTTCCCAATTTTGAACCATGCAGTGTTCCCTTGCTCTGTTCTGACGACTGCCTCCTGGTCCAAGTAGAAGTTTCGCATTAGAACTATCAAGTGTTCTGGGATTCACATTCTTCTCAGAGTCAACCACAGTTTGTTATGATCTACACAGTCAAATGCCTTTGCATAGTCAATGAAACACAGATAGACATTGCTCTGGTATTCTCTGCTTTCAGCCAAGATCCATCTAACATCAGCTACAATATCTCTAGTACCACGACCCCTTCTGAAACCAGCCTGGACTTCTGGTAGTTCTCTGTTGATGTGCTGTTCCAGTCGTTTTTGGATAATTTTCAGTAAAATCTTGCTTGCATGTGAAATCAGTGAAATTGTTCTGTAGTTTCCACATTCTACTTAATAGTTATTATTATTGTGTGTGTATGTGTATATATATTTCCCCTAATAATTTATTCTATCCAATTTGATTCATAATAATCTTAAGTAGGTGACTTTATACACCTGATATTTTTCAAAAAATAAATACCAATGATTTGGAATAAATTACTTTTAGTCAGTGATGAAGAATAAATTTCAAATAAAGATAGGATAAATTATTTTCCATTTCATAGAACCTTTTAATGTTGTATAATTAACATAATTTCTTATTATGGTACTCTTCAGTGTTTTCATGACAAGTAAATGCTTTAGCTATCACTCTATGCAGATGTTCATGAATTATTGATCTAATCTCTGTTTAACCAAAATTATCTGACTCCACTTTTTCCCTAAATGGCATATATAATGTAAAATTACAAAAAACTTGATTATTCATGAATTAGAATAATTTTTTCATAGCACACCAACATTTCTTAATATAAACTCAAGTTCAATTGCACAAGGATTGTTTAACATCTGAAATATGCAAAACAGTCCTATTTATAAAGTGATCAAGTACCGTACTTGATAGACTTTTGTGCATTAAAAACAAAAACAACAGAACAAAATCTTTTCTTACTCATGGTAATAAGTTGTGCTCATGTAATCAGAAATAATTTCTGAACTCTACTTTCCAGTTAACCTGGTAATAAATAGTGGAATGCAGTGAATTTGCAGCTTGTAGATTTTTATTACTTAAAGCATAAAAAAAGCACATGCTAAAATTGGGCTTTTGTGAAGTGTTACTTTGAGCTTGTGCCATACATCTATTCTTGGAAGGCAAAAATTGGTTTTCTTGTAAACTTTTGTTCCAGTTGAAGTCCTCAAGAATATTCAAGGACAAAAATGTTCTTCTTTAATTTAAAAGAGTATCTATTTTTATATGCATGTGAAATGTTTCATGCAGCTCTTCTAGCTAATTCAATCCCTTGGTATGCCACACAGTTAGTCTGAGAATCTTTCTTCATATCACTGTTGAAGGTTGTTTTCAAACAAGGCATTCTGAAAATAGAATTTCAATATCAAGGAAAAGAAAGTGGTGCTGATTAGTGGCAGGATAAGAACTAAGAATGATAATGCTGTTCTTTCTATTTGGGTGTGAAATTATAAACATGTGATGCTTATTTTAATTTCAAGGAAATGCCATGTATTATAAAATGATACTTACCCAAATATATATTACTGGAGGAAAACAAATATGATGATGTATCTGACACATTTACTGCAATAATAAAAATAGCTTCCAAATAATCAATTAAGAGAATCAGAAAGAATAAGATTGAACTCTCTGTTTTGAAGACTATGCAGTGATGGACACAGACTAAGAAGGTGAAGGAAATAGAAGATGTGAATAATGTGAAATAAGAGGGAGGGAAATGCAAATAAAGAGAGGAACCAAAGCCTGTTTGGTTGTGTTTTGGAATTTTGTTGTGTTGTTTCGCTTGTTTTTATTTTTTAAAATTTCTCTTCTTAAAAAGAAAGAATATAATTTCCTATACAAACAGGTATTTTATTGTTGTTAGGTGCCATCAATTTGAGTATGACTCATAGCAACCCTATAAATAGCAGATTTTTACATCATCCTATCCTGCACCATTCTCATACTTTCTGACACACTAGAGCCCATTTCAGCAGTCACCATGTCAATCCACCTGATCGAGACTCTTCCTTTTCTTAGCCACCCCTCCACCCCTCTTAGCATCATGTGTCTCTCCAAGGAATATCCTTTCCAAGCAACATGCCCAGAGTATATGAGGTGAAACATTATCATTCTTGTCTGCAAAGAGCACTCTGATTATCCTCTCTCCAAGATATATTTGTTTTTTTAAGCCATCCATGGGATGTTCAGCGCTCTTCTCCAACACCACAACTCAAAGGTATTGATTCTCCTTCTGTCATCCTTATTCATTGTCCAGCTCTCAGTTGCATAGCAAGTGACCAGAAGGACCATGGCCTGAATAAGCAGAACCTTCACCCTCAAACTGATAGGTATTTTATGGAATTACTATTTATGTAGAGACCTGGTGGCATATCATGTAACATGTCAAGTTGTGAATCAAAAGATTGCTAGTTTGAATTCACCAATTTTTCAATGAGGATGTTACTGTATCCTCACTAAAGATTTGTAAATCTAATGGATGGTCATTACAAGTCAGGAACTGACAACAGTAATAGGAGTTATTATTTTGGGGGACATTACTTATAGTAGGTTAAGTGTTGGACTGCTAACCAAAGGATTTACCGCTTGAACTGCCAGCAGCTTTTTGGAAGCAACATAAAGCAACCTCCTTCTGTTAGGAGTTACAACCTTGAAAACCAGTAAAGGGTGCCATTAGGTGTAATCAACTTACCTTAATGAAGGTGAGTATTTTTTGTTTTGGTTTTTGTGTAAGCATTAAGCATATCTATTGTTGTTATGTGTTGTGGAGTCGCCTGTGACCCATAGTGACCCTATTACAGCAGCTCTGAACCCTGCCCTGTTCTGAGCCAGTCCCACTAATTCTGACACACCAACCTGTTAGGTCCAGACAGGGAGGCAAAAGGGGAAAATGAAGTATTCAAAGAATACACAAGTGTACTAGAAGAGTGAATGGCCCTGCCCACCAGGCAGAACTAAGGGAAATAAAAATGTTTTTTTTACTCTAAAGACTGTTATAAAAACCCTCTCAAATAAGGTGACGGTGTGGGTGTGACTTCCTTATTCTGCATCTTCAGATCTTCTTCCTCTCCTGTGCTGTCTCTCCACCCTTCCAAGCATATTATCTTTCTCCAAGGACCAGTCTTCTCTGGTCATACACCCTAAGTATGTGAGATTGAACTTAAATATCCTAGCCTCCAAGGAGAAACTTGGTTTCATTAATTTTATTAACTATTACATCTAACAACAAGACCTCCTGGGGGGGGGGGGTCCTTGTATTTAAGCTGAGTCCCTTGTCTCTATTTTAGACTGAGTGATGTGGCAGAACTTTGTAAAATTGGTGTTCTGGTTCTGGGGTTTTGGTCCTGTGAAATGTTGTGTTGTTTTCTTTGGTTTAAGCCTCATGTTTAGTGTCAACAAGACCTCCTGGAAGGTCCTTGGATCTCATATTACAATATTTTGGAGGAACATTCTTCTAAGAAGTACAGCACTCTTCTTTCAATGTGCTGTACTGAGTTATTCTGAGTTTGCTGTGATGCTGAACTTTATGCCATCAGGGTGACATGTGCCCGATCGGTTCCCCATGATGGACAGTGTTTGGTGGAGCTCCTAATTTTAAGCCTTGTTTAGAAGCAGGATGCCATCCACTTCCTAAACCACATGCCTCCGGAAACTCTATCAACTTGGAGAAATCACGATATAGAAACACTTCAGGTCATTTGTTCATAGGGTTGCTATGAGTTGTGCTCAACTCTACAGAAATCATCAACAAGAACTTTAATTTAATGCTCATGAGAATAATGTTTTTTTTTCTGCTTTGAAATTGATAAAATCAAACTCAAAAAACTAAGTAATTTTCTACCTATAATAAAATATGGATTAAATATCAATTCCAAGTCATTATTGTGAAATTGGAACTGACTTGCAGCTGTGTGTTTCCAAAGCTATAAATTGCAAGAGAGAAGAGAGAGACTCTCTTTCTCTAGTGTAGCTGCTGGTAGATATGAGCAGGAAAAGAAGTGAATTTTCTACATTGTTGTGGCTTTTTGCTATGAACAATCAAGCTGAAACCAACCCACAGCTGACTTTCTGGCAGGATTTCAGAGGCAGTTCATATGGAAAGGGATTGCACTTCTTTCTTCCATGAAGGAGCTGGTAGATTTGAACCATGTGCTTTTTGAATTGCAGGGCAGTTTCTTGCCAATAGACCACTGGAGCTCCATGCTTCCTAACGTTATTATATTCTATCGTATCACTTTATAGTTGTTCTTAGGTATAGTTGTTCTTAGGTACTGTTGTTATTGTTGTTATGTGCCATTGAGTCGTTTGCGACTCATAGCGACCCTATGTACAAGAGCTCTAAACACTGTTCTATTGTGTGCCAACCTAGCCATCTCAAACGCATTTATTCCCACCGATCCAGTCACAGAATAGATCTATCTCATTGAAGGCCTTCCTCTCCTTCGCCACTCCTCTACTCTGCCAAACATGATGTCCCTCTCCAAGGACCAGTCCCTCCTTGCAACATTCCCAAAGTATGTCAGATGAGGCTTCAGAATCCTTGACACCAAGGAGCATTCTGGCTTCACCTTCTTCAGGACAAACTTGTTTGTTCCCCCAGCAGTCCAGGGTATATTCAACACTCTTCTCCAGCCCCACAGCTCAAAGGCATCAATTGTCTTTCTATCAACCCTATTCACTGTCCAACTCTCTGATGCATAGCACATAATTGCGAAGACTATAGCCCAGATCAGGCGCACCTTATCTGCAACCTGACATCATTGCTCTTCGGTATTCTTGAGAGGTCCCAATGCAATTTGTCTCTTGATTACCTGGCTGCTGCTACCAAGAGTGTTGATTGTGGAGCCACGCAAACTAAAACTGTTAACTATCTCAATCTCTTCACCGTCCAAACTGATGTTGCCAATTAGCCCAGTGGTGAGAATCTTTGTTTTCTTGATATTGAGCTTCAATCCATATAGGAAGCTGCAGTCCTTGACCTTCTGCAGTCAGCGCTTCAGGTCCTCCTCAGTTTCAGCAAGCAGGGTTGTGTTATCTGCATAACACAGGTTGTTGATGATTCTTCCACCAATCCTGACACCACACTCCTCTTCATACAGCCCAGCATCTTAGATGATCTGTTCTGCATACAGATTGAAAAGGTATGGAAACAGAATACATCCCTGACAGACCCCCTTCTTGATTTTGAGCCCTGTAGTGTCTCCTTGCTCTGTTCTGACAGCTGCCTCTTGGTCCAAGCATAGGTTTCGCATTAGCACAATCAAATGTTCTGTGATTCCACACAGTAAAAAGCCTTTGCATAGTCAATGAAGCACAGATAAATATTCTTTTGGTATTCTTTGCTTTCTGCCAAGATCCATCTAACATTAGCTTTAATATCTCTAGTATTAGGACCTCTTCTAAACATCTGGCAGTTCTCTGTTGACATATTGCGCCAAACGTTTTTGCATAATTTTCAGCAGAATCTTGCTTGTATGTGATATTTATGATTGAAAAACCTCATAGCTGACTTCCAGTAGTTTTTCAGTCGTTAAATTACATGGAGTAGAATGTCCATCTTTCTCCTCCAAAGCGGCTCATGGATTCTAATCATGGGCCTTTGGGTTGGCAGCACAGCTCCTTAAAATTAGACCATTATTTTATAATTTCTATTTTTATTTTGGTTGCTTTGTGTCATTAGTTGCATTCATTTTTTCCCTTCAGATTTTGTTTGCATATGCAAATGTATGTATTTCATACATGTTCTTATAACTAAGGTCTAAAATCTCACCATCTCAATGAACATTCCCTAATCCTTGTACAGTATTTTACTGGTATCTTATTATTTCCAGGAGAACAAAATTTTTCTACTTGTAGGCTCAGGTTTTAAAAGCTGGCTTTCTGGTACTACATTTTGTACAATTGTTGTTAATTTTACAAATTGCTATTGCTATTGGTTGGTAAGTATACCTAAAAGAAACTCAATGCATGTTGAGTCAAAACAGATTCAGGGTTGATCTTCCACTGGTTTTTTAAGGCATCTTCTCCTTCAGAGTGCTTGATGGAGTCCAAAGAGCATAAACTTTGTTTTGACAGCATAAAGACTACATAATGAAATAATTATAGCTAACAAGAATAATGTTGAAAGAACCAACAAATTGGACTTGGAAAAAAAAATAAATCTAATATGCTCCTTAGAAAGAATCCTTTATATCATATATTTTGGCCCCTCTAAAAGGTAAGATATCATGTTGGAAAAGTAGAAGATTATTGAAGGTTCGAAAGACCTTCAATGAGAGAAACTGATGCACTGACTATAAGAATGAACTAAATAAAAGGTAGTAGATATGGAGAACAGGACACTGGAGTCCATTCAACATTTAACCAGATCTGACTTGACAAGACCTATTGACAACAATAAGAAAACAATATTAACAAAAAAGTAATCATTCAAAGAAACAAACAAAAGTGGTTTTTTTTAAAAAAAACTTTTTATTTCATCCAAATTATAGTCCATTTTCCTTGTCAACCCCTCAAATTGAGTGCTTTTTTTAAGGAAAAGTAGGCAGAGAGGCTATGTAATGTATTATCAAAATCATGATGCTTTTGAGAATGAAAATGTGTACTCTTCATTACCATATAAATAACAAGGTGAAACTATAACTTTCTGAGTCAAGGTAAGCAAAAAAAAATGCAAAGAATATTGCTTATTTTTGTTATATAATTTTGTAAGCAATAATTTAAAAATTGATAAGGTGAATGAATAAATGCTCTTATACTCCCTGGTAAAGATGATTAGCTTCATTCAGTTCTATATAATTGTATGATATTTCTCCCAATAAATTTGTAACATAACTGTATCCATTTTAAGTCTTTACATTAATAAACTCACTGTGAGTGATTTCCTGGATTGACATTGCTACTAAAAGTTGTCAGGTCGGTTCTGATGTTTGTTGACCTTAACATTACAGGAAAGAAAATTTACCTATCTTGTACCATTTTCACTGGTCGCTGTTTGTTTTTTCTGGTTGTTGCTGTTTTGTTGTTTGGTTTTGAGGTAGTTGTCCATTGCTGACTATTGTGTCAGTTCATCATACAAGAATTTTCTTGTTGCTAACTTTCTTCCTTATCAAATACCATGTCCTTTCCTGTTTATGTGTTCAAGGTTATCTGACAAAACCTTAATCATCTTTGCTTCTGAAGAATATGTTCATTCTATTTCTTATAAGTCTGATTAAGCAGACCAAGGTATATTTAGCATTCTTTGCTAATATTGCAAATTAAATACCTGAATTCATTTTTTATTATTGTCTATTTATATCTACAAGGGGATGTAGACAATACTATAGCTAAAGTACTCTCAACCAGTTCAAATCAAGAACTACACATTCATCATCCACACATCATGCCACAAAAAATAAAAGAGCCATTTCATCTAAAGATGAAAATCCAATCTCTATATAGCCTTGCCAGCATTTGCTGTTTGTTGCCCTGTTGAACTTTAATATTGAGATCATAGTCCATTGTTGTTTTGATTTGCATCTCTCTGTTAGAGGTTTTGCACATTTCTTCATGTGTTTGTTGGTCATCTCAATTCCTTGTTTGGTGCAGTGTCCATTCATATCTCATGCCCATTCCATGAGTTGGTTATTTGCCTTTTTCTTGTGGTTCTGTAAATTTTAGATACAAGTCCCTTACAGACTTATCATTACCAAATATTTTTCCAAGTCTGTGGGCTTCCTTTTGCCTTGTTGGAGAAGTTTTGTATTGCACCATTTTTTAATTTTTTTTATTTTTGTATATGCTTATGAATTTGAGTTTTAGTAAGTCCATTCATTCTTTTTATCTTCTCCTGGTTTTAGGTTTTTTGGTTATGCTTGGAATTCTATTCATGATAGTGTGAGTATTAAATGGTATATCACTGTGGAAGATTGTCTGGCACTTTCTCAAAAAGCTGGAAATATAAAAACTATTTGCCCCCACTTTCTTGATACTGAGAACACCTTAAAGAATTCAGTCATAAGGCAAACACATGTGTTGCACGTTATGGTTTGCAGGATTATTCACAATAGTGAGGAGATGAAAGTAGCCAAGATCCTGTCAGCAAATAGATGTGTATAAAACTGTGGTATAGTCACAAAATAGAATACTATATAACACTGGAAAACAATGAACTTGTAAAATACTACAAAATGTCGATGAGTCTGGAATACATTGTTTTGGCTGAAATATTTTACCACAAAAGGACAAATATTGTATGAGATCATC
This sequence comes from Elephantulus edwardii, assembly GCF_000299155.1. Taxonomy (NCBI): domain Eukaryota; kingdom Metazoa; phylum Chordata; class Mammalia; order Macroscelidea; family Macroscelididae; genus Elephantulus; species Elephantulus edwardii. Next base: position 14,203,856 of record NW_006399806.1, read on the forward strand.
ATTATAAAATATATTTTATACAGGGGAAGGGAGAGCAGGAAAAGAATGGATAGATAATGAATACTGTACTGAAACAGGAGAAGGGAAAGACTTTCTGAAATAAATGAATGATTAGATATCATATTTATAGTAATTGACAATCTAGAACAAGGCATGCATTGGGGAAAGAAGGAAAATGTGCATCAATGTATAAACAAAAATCCATCCTTACTTTAAAATAACAATAAAATATTTAACAAAATCATGCAAAACTGGACTGCTACCTTCAGAAAGCTGAAACAGAATCCATATCACACATCATACACAAGATAAAGTTAAACAACCCAAATGAAAAATAGGCACAGGATATGAACAGACACATCACCAAAGAAGACATTTAAATGGCCAACAAACACATGAAGAAATGTTCAAAATCCCTAGCTCTAGAGAGATGCAAATCAAAACAACTATGAGTAATTTCACCCAGTCAGAAGAACAAAATTTAACAGAGCAGCAGACATCAAATGCTGGCGAGGTTACTAAGAAACTGGAATCCTTATTCAGTTTTGGTGAGAGTGTAAAATGGTGCAACCACTATAGAACGCTGTAAGGCATGTTCTCAAAAAGTTGCAAATAGAAATATTATTTGAATCAACAATTGTACTACTGGTAATATACCCTAAAGAAACCATAACTGCCACCTAAGCAGATAGATGCACACCCATATCTATTGCAGCTTTGTTCACAAAAGCAAAAAGTTGGAAACAACCCAAGTGCTCATTAACAAATGAAAGGATAGAGAAACTGTGGTATATTCACACAATGGAATACTATGCTGCATTGAAAAATAAGGAACTCATGAAATATTATATAAAATGGGCGGCCCTGCAAGACATTATGTTGAGTGAAATATTTCCGTCACAAAAGGACAAATATTGTGTAGTGCCACTGTTGTAAAATGGGGCTGACATCGGGATTGAGGGGAAACTGAGAAAGAGGGGGTAAATAGTGTATACTGCATTGAAACAGATGAGGGAGAGAACTGTTTAAAAAGGATATACAATTAGGTATTAGTATCATGATAGGAGTCCAGAATGAAGGCTGCAGAGTGGAGTGGACTTGGGAGAAGGGATTGTATAACAATGGAAGATTATTTCTTTTACGTTTCAAAGAGAAGAGTGAATTGGGGGGGGGTTGGGTAGGGAGAAAGTATAACAATGAATTAATAAAAATCCAAAGTCTCTGTAAACTTTCATTAAAATTAATTTAAAAAATAGTAAAAAAGTTACAGAATATATTGCAGACCAAATGCATACTCAAGAGACAAAGATACTGAAGAAATATATTGACGTGAAGTCATATGAATAACTATGGGAGAAGGTACAAATTATAGAAGAAAAAAAGGAAGCCATAAATAAATTTTGAATACTCCATAGACAGGAAGTCAATAGAACTATATAGATATGGAGGAAGATATAGAAGTAATTGTAAAGAAATGAGAAATAATATTTGACATTTTGGATAAAGACGTAGAAAAGTTAAAAAAAATCCTCACAGACAGAGAGGGTGTAGCCAAAACAGTACTGAGAAAGGAGAGAATAAAAGAAATTCATGAAAATGCAATCCAGAATATCAAGACCAAAATTCCAAAAGTTACCAACACTTATTATGAATTACTAATATGCACCAATCAAGAGAAAAAGAGTTATAGAATAGATATTTTAAAAAGTCCATTGATAAGATGCCTACAAGAGACACATTTGAGGGTGTGGTATTAATAAATTCAGAATTCTCTAAATATTTATCAGTTATAAAATTAGAGTTATATAGCTATAAAACTAACATCAGTTTTCTCCAGCCTGTAAAGCTAGTTACTTTGCTTTAGGAATTTTTTGTTTCCTTTCTTTAGTGATGTAAAGTGATTTAATCTATTTACCAGGAGAGGAAATTAATCTCCTCTAGCTCAGCTCCTTGAAACTATTTTTCCCAACCACATGTAAACAGTATCTTAATCTGCCTGTTTGCCAGGATGGAAGGTGTTCCTTTCCTGAGTTGGTCTTTATCTTTTCAGAGTTTGTTTTCATCAGTCACCTGTTAAATATTTTGTTGGTTGTCTGTTTTCTAGTACCTGTGTATGTGATTTTTTTTTCAGATGAGGAAATTCTTTGATTTTATTAACAAAGGTGCATTGTTGAGTGAGTTTGTTTCTCACCCTGCTATAAAAGCCTAATGACCACTCTAAGAGGGAAAGGCAGTCTCTGAGAAAGACCTCGCTGCTTTGTCCCAGATCTGTGATGAAGTGCTTATGAGTATTGCAGTCTGTCTGTTTTACTGGCAATTGACTGTGGAATGAGCTCCTTGCAATCAATCAGTAACACATCTAAAAAGTGAGGAAAAAGATAACTAAAAATCAAAGAGTAGAAAAATATATATCAAGCAAATGGCATCGACAAAAAAGTAGGAGTTTCGAAGGGGCAGTAACGATGAATTTCAGTTTGTTCACATATGTTATAATTATAAAGCTGATATCAGATGCCTTCAGCCTGAAGAACTGGTTACTTGCCTGGAACTCTATTTTTCTTTCTCTAGTGATATAAAGTACTTTAAACTGTTTGTATATCAGGAAAGAAAATTAATCTTTCCTGGATTAGTATTCACTTCTTTGAAACTGTTTTTCTCAGTTGTATGTAATTATTTTCTGGATTAGCATTTACCTCTTTGAAGATGTTTTTTACAGCTATATATAACTGAATCAGCATTTATCTCTTTGAAGATTTTTTTTCTCACCTGTAATTTAATTAGCATTTATGTCTTTGAAGGTGGTTTTCTCAAGTAATACAAAATGGAATTAGTATTTAATTCTATGAAGATGTCTTTCTCGGTCATATTTAAACTATATAAGAAGCTGTTTACCTACTAGGAATTGTAACACCTAAATCAAGTATAAAAACTAATAATTACTAATAGAAGAAGAGGTAGTTTTTGAGAAGCTTCACTCTGCCCTCTCCCAGATCTGCAATAAAGTGCTTTGGATATTGCAGTCTATCTGTCTTATTGACAACTGACTACAGAAAGAAAACCTTGCATTCAGTAACACTGGCAATAGACTTCAGGATAAAAACCCCCACAAAAAATAAAGAATAGAGCTATATCATGACTAAGGAAAATATTGTTGTTTGTTGTTATGTGCCGTCAAGTCGCTTGTGACTCATAGCGACCCTATGTACAACAGCCCTAAACTCTGCTCTGTCCTGTGCCAATCGCACTGTCTCTGACACTCCCATCCCGATTATCCCAGACACTGAATCAATCCACCTCATAGAGGACTTTCCTCTCCTATGCTGTCCCTCCATGCTCCCAAGCATGATGTCCCTCTCCAAGGACTGGTCTCTCCTTACAACATGTCCAAAGTATGTTAGATGGAGACTCAGAATGCTTGCCTCCAAGGAGCCACCCGCTTTAACCCTTTCCAGGACAAATCTGTTCATTTTCCTGGCAGTCCATGCTATTCTCAATATTCTTCTCCAGCACCACAGCTCAAAGGCATCAATTCTCCTTCTATCCTCCTTGGTCATTATCCAACTCTCTGATGCATAACAAGTGATTGCGGAGACCATGGTCTGTATCAGACACACCTTAGCATCCAGAGAGACACCATTGCCCTTCAGTACTTTGGAGAGGTCCCTAACAGCAGACTTTCCCATGGCAATGTGCCTTTTAATTTCTGGCTGCTGGTGCCAAGACTGTTGACTGTGGAGCCAAGCAAACTAAAGCTGTGTACAATCTCAATCTCTTCACCATCCATCCTGATGCTGCCAACTGGTCCAATGGTGAGAATCTTTGTCTTCTTGACATTGAGCCTCAATCCATATTGTCGGCTGCAGTCCTTGACCCTCTGCAGCAGGTGCTTCAGGTCCTCTTCATTTTCAGCAAGCAGGGTTGTGTCATCTGCATAACGCAGATTGTTGATAAATTGTCCACCAATCTTGACCCCACATTTCTCCTCACAGAGCCCAGCCTCCCGGATAATCTGTTCTGCGTATACGTTGAAAAGGTATGGAGATAGGATGCATCCCTGGTGTAAGCCCTTCCCAATTTTGAACCATGCAGTGTTCCCTTGCTCTGTTCTGATGACTGCCTCCTGGTCCAAGTATAGGTTTCACATTAGAACGATCAAGTGTTCTGGGATTCCCATTCTTCTCAGTTCAGCCATAGTTTGTTATGATCCACACAGTCAAATGCCTCTGCATAGTCAATGAAACACAGATAGACATTCCTCTGGTATTCCCTGCTTTCAGCTAAGATCCATGTAACATCAGCTACAATATCCCTAGTACGACGACCCCTTCTAAACCCAGCCTGGACTTCTGTTGTGCTGTTCCAATCGTTTTTGGATAATCTTTAATAAAATCTTGCTTGCATGTGAAATCAGTGAGATTGTTCTGCAGTTTCCACATTCTGTTGGGTCACCTTTCTTTGGGATAGGAGCAAATATCGATCTCTTCCATTCAGTTGGCCAAGTTGTTGTTCTCCAGATTTCTTGGCACAGCTTGGTGAGCACGTCCAGGGCAGCATCTGTTAACTGAGATATGTCAATTGGTATACCATCTATGCCTAGGGCCTTATTTTTTGCCATTTCCTTCAAAGCAACCTGAACTTCTTCTTTCATCACCATAAGCTCTTGCTCATATGTTGTTTCATGAAATTCTTCTGTGTCTTCCAATTCCTTTCGATACAGATACAGTGACTCAGTATATTCTTTCCATCTTCTTTTAATACTTCCTGGATCATTTAACATTCTGCCGAAAGCATCCTTGATTATAGAAACTCGAGGTTTGAATTTGTTCTTCAGTTCATTGAGCTTAAGATATGCTGAGCGAGTTCGGCCCTTTTGATTTTCTGACTCCAACCCCTTGCACATTTCATTGTAACATTTTGCTTTGTCGTCCCGTGCTGCCTTTTTATATCTTCCATTCAACTCTTTAGTAAGAAAATATAACCTTGGTTAATATCTATACACCAAATTATGTTATTATTGTTGTGCACCTTCAAGTTGGAATTGACCAACATCAGAGCTTACAGCTGGTTTTCAATCACTTATGAAGAAACTGTCCATCTTTCTCCCATTGAGCAGCTGCATACATTTAGAACTGCATTACACATTTCTAGAGCTACTGGAGCTCTAAACTGGAAAAACAGGTAAAAGAAGGGTAACAGACTGGAAGAAAAAATAGACAACATCACAGTATTGGTAGAAAACTTTAACAAGCCATACTCACTAATGCTTAGGTCAACTCTAAAGAGAGTTAACAAAGTTGCTGAAGATCTAAACTATACAGTCATCCAACTTAAACTTGTGGATGTGTTCAAAATACCACATTCACCTAAATTTAGTTGAATTTAGTTACTGTTAATTTACTCTATTCTTAAGTGCACATGATACATTCTTCATAATTGATCATATATTAAGACACAAAACAAGTGTCAAAAATATAAAAAACATTAAGTTAATACAAATTTTTGTCTCAGACCACAGTGCCATAAAACTAGATATTAATGACAGGAGAATAAAGTTTAAAAAACCACCCATATGGAAGTGAAATAAGAACCTGTTAGCACATGATTCAGCTATAAAGGAAATAAAACATTAAATTAAAAATTTCATTGGAAACAAATAATAATGGAAATGAAACGTACCAAAACCTTTGGGATAAAGTTTAAAGAATCCTCAGAGGACAGTTTATAGTAATAGGTAAACAAAAAAAGGAAGAAATAAATAAAATTAAAGAACTAAATTAACACCACCATCAAATAGAAAAAGAAAACCATCAAACTATACAGCCTCTGTTGTTGTGTTAAGTGCGGTCAAGTTGCAGGTGACTCATAGGGACCCTATGAAGGAGAGTCCTTGACATTTGGGTGCCTTTCATCTTCTCTCCAGCAACCGCCTCTAGAAGAAAGGAAATTAGAAAAACAAGAGCTGAGATCAGTGATATAGAATATAGAACAACAACTGAAATTATCAGCAAGACCTGGAGCTGATTCTTTGAAAGGGTCAATAATATAGACTAAGAATTGGAACATTTAATGAAAGTAAAGAAAAGCACAAATAACAAAAGAACCCGATGAAATTAGTACATAATAAAAATCTACAGTCTGATGAATTTGAAAACCTAGGTGAAATGGACAAATTCCTTGAAACTCACTCCCTAAACAGACTGACATAGAGAGAGATATAATACTTGAATAAATTCATCACAAAAGAAGTAATTTAAAAAAAGAATTGAATATGTAATAAAAAGACTCCTCCCAAACACACACACACACACACACAGACACACACATACACACACACATTCCTGGATTTGACGGCTTTGTAGTTGAACTATACTAAACATTCATGAAAGACTTATCACCAATTTTACTTAAGTTATTTCAAAAAGTAGAAAAAGAAATAAAACTCCTAGAGTCATTCTATGAAGCAAACATAACCTAATACCAAAACCAGGCAAAAATATTACCAAAAATGAAAACTACAGACTAACATCTCTCATTAATATAGATGATAAAAATCCTTGCCAATAGAATCTGTCTCTATCTCTCTATATCTACATCTATATCTATATCATTGTGAAACAGATCATCATATGCTCATTTGCAAGTTCAAATTAAAACTAAAGAATGTTAAATTATATCTACAGAAATAAAAATTTGTCCTTGAGTATATTTCTCATGAATAAAAAAACCAACTCAGGAATAGTTTTGAGTCCTTGAACACTAATGAACGAAAACCAGAAATGCTGTGGGAAGATTCCAAGAATATCGTTCATGGAGAATGCAAAAGGTCATTATTAAGAAGGAAGAAGAAGAAAAGATCAAAATGGATGTCAGAAGAGACACTAAATATTGCACTAGAGCACTGAGAATCCAAAGCAAAGGGAAGAAATAAAAAAGTTAAGGAACTGAAGAGATTTCAAAGGGCTGCTCAGGAAGACAAGGCAAAATATTACTTATAATGAGATGTGCAAGGAGATAGAGTCAGAAAATCAAAAGGGCCAAACTCACTCAGCCTTTCTTAAGTTGAAAGAACTAAAGAACAAATTCAAGCCATGAGTTGCAACATTTAAGGATGCTATGGGCAGGATATTGAATGATTCCAGAAGCATTAAAAGCAAATGGAAGGCATATTCAGAGTCATTGTACCAAAAAGAACTGGCTGACACAGAAGAATTTCAAGGAACAGAATATAAGCAAGAGGCAATGGTGATGAAGAAGGAAGTTCAAGCTGCTCTGAAGGACTTGGCAAAAAAATAAAGCCCCAGGAATTGATGGAATATCAATTGACATATTTCAGCAAACAGATGCTGCCTTGAATGCACTCACCAAGTTGTGCCAAGAAATCTGGAGGACAACTGCTTGACCAATTGACTGGAAGAAATCCATATTTATTCCCATTCCAACAAAGGTGACCTGACAGAATATGGAAATTATTGAACAATATGTAAAATCCTAGGGACATTATTACCAATGTCAGATGGATAATGGCAGAAAGCAGAGAGTACCAGAAGAATGTCTATCTGTGTTTCATTGACTATGCAAAGGCATTTGACTGGATCGCAATAAATTGTGACTAACCTTGAGGAAAATGGGAGTCTCAGAGCACTTGATTGTGCTTATATGAAACCTATACTTGGACCAGCAGCAGCCTTCAGAACAAAAAAAGGAAACACTACATGGTTCAAAATCAGGAAAGGACTGTGTCAGGGATGCATCCTGTCCCCATATCTTTTCACTCTGTATGCAGAACAGATCATTTGGGAAGTAGGGCTTTATGAGGAGGAGTGTGGCATTAGGATTGGAGAAAGACTCATCAACAACCTACAATATGCAGATGACACAACATTGCTTGCTGAAAGTAAGGAGGACCTTAAGCTATTGCTGTAAAAGGTCAAAGACTGTAGTCTTCAATATGGATATGTAGTTGTTGTTGTTAAGTGCCATTGAGTTGTAGACGACTCACAGTGACCCTGTGAATGAAAAACCTGAACACTTTGTATAACTTATATCATTTCTCCACATTCATAGAGTTTCTGGAGGCAAGCTATTTCAGAAATGGATGTTACACCTGCTTCCAAGCTAGTTTTAATAGGGAAGTTCCACCAAACCCTATCCAGTATGGGTTTCCTTTATTGTCTTTAACACATCAGTGTCACAGTATTTAGCATCACAGCAACCATGAGTTATCTCTGTACAACAAATGGACAGATCAGTGCTATACTACTTAGAAGAATATTTGGTAAGAAATAATTAAAACAAGGCCTGATGGCCGCAGATTAAAATCACCCAATTTTGGCTTGGTAGCATAGCTTTCTATCCATTAAGCCATTAAGAACTCTCTCTATGTTGTTTTTAAGTGCTGTCAAGTCATAGACGACTCATAGCAACCCTATGAGTGAAAGACCTGAACACTTGTAACACTTGTATGACTTTCATTGTTTCTCCACGTTCATAGAGTTTCTGGAGGCAAGCTATTTTAGAATATATTTATATAATTCATCATAACCAAGTGGGATTTAGAACAGGTATGCAAGGTTGGTTCACATAAGAAAAATAATCCAAACAATTTATTACATTAACAAAGCAAAGATGTGAACCACATGATCCTCACTATTTGTGCAGAAAAAGCCATTCAACCAAATCCAACACCCCTTCCCGATTAAGTAAAAATAGGAATAGAAGGATATCTCCTCAATACATTTTAGTGAAAAGGGTATATACAATACCAAGAGCCAACATCATTTTCAATGGAGAAAGACTAAAGACATCCCTCTTGTGAACTGAGACCAGACAAGGATGCCTATTATACTTTCACCACTCCTATTCAATATTGTATTAGTAGTACTTGCTACGGTGATATTAAAAAAGAAGGAAATAAAAGGCATCCAGACCAGCTAAGAGGTGGTAAGACTATTGCTATATGCTGACAATATAATAGTGTACATAGAAAACCCAAGGACTCAACCCCAAAACTGATATGCCTAGTAGATCAATTTGATTGAGCAACAGGACATAATACCATTATAAAACATCCAGTGGGATTTCTCTACAGCAACAAAGAAAACACAGAGAAACAAATAAGACAATAATACCTTTCATGATGTTGTTTTTAGGTGCCTTTCAAGTCATGTGCAACCCATAGCAACCCTATGAACAACAATTTGAATCCTGTCCTATCCTGTGCCATCCTCACACTACCTGACACACTACAGCTCATTGTAGCAGCCACTGTGTCAATTCAGCTGGCTGAGGGTCTTCTACTCCTTTGTCAACCTTGTACCTTTCCAAGCTTCATGTCCTTCTCGAAGGAACATGCCCAACGTCTGTGAGGAAAAAAAACTTTATTGTCTTTGCTTCTAAGCAGCACTGTGGCTGCACTTTCTCCAAGATGTATTTGTTGGTTGTTTTGGCAGTCCATTATATCTTCAGTACTCGTCTCCAAATACCACAGATCAAAAGCACCAATTCTTCTGTCTTCTTTATTCATTGATCAGCCCTCAGATATATAGCAAGGGATTGGAAAAACCATGGCCTGAATAGGCAACTTCTTAGTGTTCAAACAGACTGCACTCCTCAATAATTTGGAGATGTCCCTGACTGAAAACTTTTCCAGTGCAATAGATCTGCTGATATCCTGACTGCTGGTATCAGGAGTATTGATTGTGAATGAAGATGAAGTTATTGACAGTTTCAATATTTTTTCCATAAAATGATGTTACCTATTGATCCAGAAGAAGAATTGATGCCTTTGAGCTGTGGTGTTGGAGAAAAACACTGAACATCCCATAGATGGCCAAGAGAACAAATGGATATATCTTGGATAGGGTGCAGCCAGAATGCTCTTTGGAGGCAAGAATGATGAAACTTCATCCCACAACTTTGTGCAAGTTGCTAGAAGGGGTTATGTCTTGGAGAAGGTCATGATACTAGGAAGGGTGCTGTGTTAGTTAAGAAGACCCTCAACCAGGTGGATTCACATGGTGGTTGTCTAAATGTACTGTAGTGTGTCAGAAAGGGCATGGATGGCACAGGATAGAACAACCTTCAGATCTTTTGTTAATGGGGTAGTTATGAATTGGACACCACTCGATGGCACCTAACAATAAAAACATTATTCCAGTGGTAAGAACTTTTGCTTACTTTACGTTGAGAAGAAACTCATATTGAAGGCTATATTCCTTGCTTTTATGCAACAAGTACTTCAAGTTCTCCTAACTTTCAGCAAGCAAGGTTCTTGATGCCACATTCTTCTTCTAATAGAACAGCTTCTCAAAAATATTTTAGCATACATATTTAATACATATGGAGAGAAGATATAATCCTGATTCGCTCCCATCTTAACTTTAAACCATGTAGTGTTTTCTTGCTGTTTATACAACAGCTTCCCAGTCTAGTGATAGGTTTCACACGAGCACAATTAAGTGCTCTGGGATTCCTTTTCTTCCCAATATTATCTATAACTCATTATGATACACACAGTCAAATGCCTTTGCCTAATCAATAAAGAAGAAATGTACACTTTTCTGGTATTCTTTCTTTTTCAGCCAGTATCTGTCTGACATCGGAAATGTTATCTCTGGTGTCATGGCTTCTAAATCCTGCTTGAACTTCTGGCAGTTTCTTATCTATGTACTGTCCTAGCCATCTTCAGCAATATTTTGCTTGTTGTTGTTGTTATGTGCCGTCGAGTCGTTTTCGACTCATAGCGACCCTATGCACAACAGCCCTAAACCCTGCTCTATCCTGCGCCAAACACACTGCATCTGACACACCCATCCCGATTAGCCCAGTCACCGAATCAATCCATCTCATAGAGGGTCTTCCCCTCCTGCGCTGTCCCTCCACCCTCTCAAGCATGATG
>NW_006399806.1:14221497-14230671 GCF_000299155.1 Elephantulus edwardii
ATAAGAGATATTGGCCTATAGTTTTCTATTTTGGTGGTGTCCTTTCCTGGCTTTGGTATCAAGGATATGTTTGCTTCATAGAATGAGTGTGGGAGAATTCCATCTTTTTCTATTTTCTGAAATAGTTTATGTAGAATTGGTGACAGTTCTTCTGTAAATGTCTGATAAAACTCACTTGTAAATCCATTGGGCCCAGGATTTTTTTGGTTAGAAGTTGTTGCATTACTTTTTCAATTTCTTCTTTTGTAATGGGTCTGTTCAGATGTTCAATTTCAGTTTGTGTCAGTTTAGGTAGGTTGTGTGTTTCTAAGTATTTGTCCATTTCCTCTAGGTTTTCATATTTATTTGAGTATAGTTTTTGTAATATTCTAATGTTAGCTTTTTTATTTTAGTTGGTTTTGTTGTGATGTTGCCTGATTCATCTCTTATTCAGATTATTTGTGTCTTCTCCTTCTTTTCTTTAGTGAGTTTTGCTAATAGTTTGTCGATTTTATTGACCTTTTCAAAGAACCAACTTCTAGTTTTGTTGATAGTTTCAATTGTTTTTCCGTTTTCTGTTCCATTTATCTCTGCTTTAATTTTTATAATTTCAGTTTTTTATAGGGTGTTGGGTTTTCTTGCTGTTCTTTTTCAATTTGTTGAAGATGTTGGGTTTGAGAGTCAATAGTCAATTTTTCCTGCCTTTTGATGTGTTTGCTTATTGCTATAAATTGACCTCTGATTACTGCTTTGGCTGTTTTCCAGAGGTTTTGGTAAGTAGTGTCTTCATTGTCATTTGTTTCAAGAAACTTTTTAATTTCATTCTTTATTTCTTCTTGTACCCAGTTGTGTTCAAGCAAGTTGTTGTTCAGCTTCCAAATGTAAGCTTTTTCTCCTTTTTTCTCTTGTTATTAATTTCTAATTTTGTGTCATTGTGATCTAAAAAGATACTTTGTATAATTTCTATGTTTTTTAATTTGTTGATGCTTGCTTTGTGACCTAGAATGTGATCTATTCTGGAGAACGTTCCATGCACATTGGAAAAGATGGTATATTGTGCTTTTTGGGGGGTGCATTAGCCTATACATATCTATGAGATCGAGTTTTGAAAGATAGCTTAAACTAGATGTTGGATATGTTTCCAAAATATATCATCTAAGTATATTTTATTTTATTTTATTGTTTTTGGTCAAATATTCTAATTGTTATAGCACTGGTATGTCCATTTGCTTACAGAGGTAACTCGTGGCTGCTGTGAAGCTGAACACTGAACACTGTGACACTGATGTGTCAAATGTGATAATGGTTATCTATGGTGGACAGTCTTTGATGGAGCTCCCCGCTTAAAACAAGCTTGGAAGCAGGGGTGGCATCCACTTCTGAAATAGGTGGCTTCTGGAAACCCCATGAACTTGGAGAAATGAAGAAAGTTATACAAGTGTTCCAGTTTTATTCATAGGGTCGCTACGAATCATCTACGACTTGATGGCACTTAACAACAATAACAACAACATAGGGTTTAGAAGGAAGCTCTGGTGAAATAGTCCATAAGAAATTGCACTGATAACACAAAGGCTGTACCTCTATAGCAGTTGGTATTCACCAATGGGAAGAGATTCCACATCTTTGTCTTATGGAGCCATTGGATTTCCGGAGCTAGTTCTGATGGACAACAGTCAGTTATGGAGTGAGTGATGGACTCCGTAATAGGCTTTGTTTAAAATTTAACAGGATTTATTTTCATGCTATTCTGATAAATACGTGCTGCCTACACCAATTGTTACAGATTGTGTTTTTAATATTGAGTGTGTTGTATTATGTTTATTTCTAGGCAACAAAATTAAACAGATTAACAATCTAGAAAATAATATAATTATTCATTGAATATTACATGAGAAATGAAAACTTCAGAGATTTCTTTCTGATATTTCAATAAAAAATGGTAAATGTGAACTATTTTGTAACCAAAATGCTTACATAAATAAATGTTTACTTCATTTATGAGCAATCAAGATATTTCATAAGAAATACATGAATCAAAATCGCATAATTTTCTCTCTAAATTATATTGCAGTTAATGACATGATTTGTAAATCCTAAAATATCAATCAATAATTGCTTTAATAAGGAACAGCCAACATTCCTGAGACATTATAAATGTAAATAATGAATATTAAATAAGTGACTTGCCAAAATGCTCATCTCTAAAACAATCATATGTGTTTATGAGGGAAGACAAGTGGCAAAGAAATGGTTAACCACTCAATGACTAGGTGGAAGCCTGCAAGTCCCTACCCACCATTTACTCCATCCGAGAAAGATGCGATATAAATGAAGAATAGGCAAACTAAGGAATGATAAACAATTTGTTATATACTAAGGGTATCTAAATAAACGTTAGAAGTTTGGTATTTGTGTTTTGTTTTGTTTTCTTCTTTTTGTAGACTGAGGAAGGATCAAAAGGAGATGGAAGGAGTATGCAGTCACCTTACCAAAAAGAATTAGATGACATAGAAGAATTTCATGAAACCACCTATGACAAAGGGCCTACTGTAATGAAGTAGGAAGTTCGAGCTGCTCTGAAGAAATTGCAAAAAACAAAATCTCCAAAATTGATGGCATACCTATTGACATATTTTAACAAACGGACGCTACCCTGGACACGCTCACAACATTGTGCCAAGAAATCTTGAAAACAACTACCTGGCCAACTGTTTGAAAGAGATTCATATTTGTTCCTATTTGAAAAAAATAATGATCTGGCAGAATGTGGAAATTACTGAACAATATCATTAATATCACATGTGAGCAAGATCTAATTGATATTACCCACAAAAAGAATGGAACAAACAACACAGTAACCGAGAACTGTCAGAAGTGCATACTGGGTTTAGAAAAGGCCGTGATTCTAGGGGCATTATAATCAATGTTAGATGGACCTCAGCTGAAAACAGAGTACCAGAGGAATGTCCACCTCTTTTTCATTGACTACGTAAAGGCATTTCACTGTGTGGATCATAACAAACTGGCTGAGTTTGAAAAGAATGGCATTCCCAAAATACTTGATTGTGCTTATGCAAAACCAGGAGGAACTGTCAGAAAAGAGCAAGAAAATACTTGTTGTTGTTGTTATTATGTGCTGTCGAGTCACTTGCCACTCATAGCAACCCTATGTACAACACCACTAAACCCTGCTCTATCCTGTGCCAATCACATTGCCTCTGACACACCCATCCCGATTACCCCAGTCACTGAATCAATCCAACTCATGTGCTGTCCCTCCACTCTACCAAGCATGATGTCCCACTCCAAGGACCTGTCCCTCCTAACAACATGTCCAAAGCCCCAGAATCCTTGCCTCCAAGGAGTAGCCTAGTTTAACCCTCTCCAGGATGAATTTATTTTCTTAGCAGTCCACGGTACATTTAATACACTTCTCCAGCACCACACCTCAAAGGCATCAATTCTTCTTCTATCCTCCCTAGTCATTGTCCAACTCTCCGATGCATAACAAGTGATTGCAAAGACCATGGCCTGTATCAGCTGCACCTTAGTCTCCAGAGAGACACCGCTGCTCCTGAGTACTTTAGAGAGGTCCTAACAGCAGACTTTTCCATCGCAATACATTTTTTTGATTTCCTGGCCACTGGTGCCAAGAGTGTCGACCGTGGAGCCGAGCAAACTGAAGCTGTGAACAATATCATTCTCTTCACCATCCATCCTGATGCTACCAATTGGTCCAGTCGAGAGAATCTTTGTCTTCTTAACATTGAGTCTCAGTCCATACTGAAGGCTGTAGTCCTTGACCCTCTGCAGCAAGTGCATGAGGTCCTCCTCAGTTTCGGCAAGCAGGGTTGCATCATCTGCATAACACAGATTGTTAATAGATCTTCCACCAATCCCGACACCATGCTTCTCCTCATAGAGTCCAGCCTCTTGGATAATCTGCTCTGCATACAGGTTGAAAAGGTATGGAGACAGGACACATCCCTGGCATACACCCTTCCCAATTTCAAACCATGCAGTGTTACCCTGCTCTGTTCTGATGACTGCCTCTTGGTCCAAGTATAGGTTTCACATCAGCACGATCAAATGTTCTGGGATTCCCATTCTTCTCACGTTTCAAAAATCAGGAAAGGTGTATGCCAGGGTTGTGCCCTATCTCCATACCTTTTTAATCTATATGCAGAACAGATCATCTGAGAGGCTGGGCTCTTTGAGGAAGAACATGGCATCAGGGTTGAAGGAAGACACATCAACAACCTGCATAATGCAGAAGGCCAAGGAATACAGCTTTCAATATGGATTGAAACCCAACAGCAAGAAACCACAGTACCAATAGACAGCATCATGATAGATGGAGATTGAGATTGTTAACAGCTTCAGCTTTCTTGAACAATCAACACTCTTGATTTCAGAAGCCAGAAAATCAAAAGACAAATGAAATGGGAAAATCTGCTCCCTGGGACCTGACCAGGACATTAAGATCAATGGTGTCAGTCTAGAGACTAAACTGCATCTGATCCAGGCCATGATCTTCACAATTAATTGCTAAACATCATAGACCTGAACCATGGCTAAAGATGATTGAAGAATTGATGTCTTTGAATAGTGGTGCTGGATAAAAGTATCAAACATACCATGGACTGCTAAGAGAACAAACTGGTGCTTTCTAGAGAGGGTGAAACCAGGCGGCTCCCTGGAGGCAAGGATTTAAAGCTCTGTCTGACATACTTTGGGCATGCTGCTAGGAAAGACCAGTCTTTGGAGAGGAACATCATGCTTGGAATGGTGGAGGGACAGTGCAAGAGTGGAAAACACTGGATGAGATGGATTTACTCAAAGACTGGAGTCGTGAGGGTAGGTATATCCGAGACAATGAAACTGGCTCAAGATAGAGAAGTGTTCAGAACTGTTGTACATAGAGTACTTATGAGTTGGAGGCCGCTCAATGGCAAGTTCCAACAACAGACTCAGGATATACAAGCATGTGTTTAAAACATTTTTCTTTCTCTTTAATTAGCAGAAAGTTATGGGCAAGCATTGTGTGAATTCTAGAAGAAATTTTCTAGTTTCGCCAGCCCCTCTGAAGACTGTCAAATATTACACATGTAGAAATCCTCCTTGAGGGACTTTATTTTCTTGGTCATCTTTGCTGAAATTTCACAAAATCTATTCAAATTGACCCCTTTGAGTTCCAGACTTATATATGAACAATGGATTTCCCACATTTGCTGGATTTTTCTGTTTGCATGAAACTCAACAGCTGTTTTTTATTCTTAATATTCTTTCTTTATTCCTGAAAGATGAAATTTCTATTTGTAATATTTTCCTCTTCAGGTCTGAAAACTTCCCTTTGTAATTGTTAGTGTTGCTAGTCTCTCAGTACTTAAAAAAAAAGAAATCCTTGGTTTGAAGGAAAAGTATAACAAATAGAAATTTTGTCCTGCAGAAATAAAAAAAATGTATATTAAGAATAACAAATAATTGTTGAATTTGGGCAATCTAGAGGTAAGGAGACGTATTGCACTAGGAAAGTGTTCAGTCAGGGATCTGTCCAAATTATTGAGAAATAATGATAACAATTTGAGGACTTAGGGGTACCTGACTCAGGCCATGATCTTTTCAATCATATGTTGTGCATCTGAGAGCCAGACAATCATTAAGGATGATAGAAGAATTGATGCATTGAATTATGACCTTGGAGAAGTGTGCTGAATATTCCGTAGACGGCCAAAAGAATAAAAAGATATATCTTGGAGAATATGCAGCCTGAATGTTTCTTGGAGGCAAAGATAATGAAGCTTCACCTCACATACTTCGGCATGTTGTTAGGCGAAGCTATTCCTTGGAGAATGATGTCATACTTGGGAAGGTCGGTGAAAGTATTGTATCTCTATTTATACTACTTCCAAGAATTTATCTTTACTGTTATTGCTTTTAGTTTCTAGATTTTGAGTATAATTTACCTATGTGTGGTTTATCTTTATTGTGTTTAGAGTTATCTGGAGCTTTTTATTAATATTTATTACAAAAATAAGAAAGAAAAAAGTTGAAAAAAATAGGTAGGAAAGGAGAAATACGACTACTACTTTTCACTTATTCTGTGTCTTTGTTTAGTATCTCTAGATACTAGATTTAGAAATTAGACCTTATCTGAGGTTGTCAAATGCTGCCTTAGTAATAATGATTATCCTTGCTTATTATCATCGATTACGTTTAGCCTCCATAACCTTTTATATAGAAGCTCAGGTAATCGGTAGTGTTAAGCTGCCAAATCAAACCATGTCTTAGCAGCAATAATTCCCAATAAGATTTATAGCCTCTAAAAGCAGAATGAAGGTCACTATGACTTGGAAACCATTCCATGAGTTCAAATCTATTGCACATCATTGGGTGTGCAAAAATATGAGTATTTTTATTATTGAAAATTTTATTTTGACCTCTTTTAGAAGAGCTTATGTAATATGGTAAAATAATTTCAGTAGTGTTTGTTTTTCCTTCTAATAGATTAAAATATATTTTTTCAATGATAATAAATTTTATATCCCTTATAATTTTTTAATTATGGAACAAAAGATTTTTATTATAATACTCAGATCATAAAGTAAAATATTAAGTCAGTACACGGATGAGTTAGGGGATAAAACTTAAAGACAAAAAAATGTAAACAATTATAGCCGTTGGGTAGTTCTGGGTATGAACTCTGCTTTCTCTCTTTATGTAAAAGCATGATCTTCTTAACTTTAAATTTGATTCAAGAATATTTTTCCAATCCTATTAGCTTGTAGTTCAAAACTTGTAGTTCAAAAATAGATACTCAATACAAAGTCTTTGTGAGTCAATTCGTCAAAACAATGTATGAAAGAAGTAAAATAGAGAAAAATACTTTTAATGTCTGGATAGAACATTACAATCAACACAGTTTTCCTTCTCTTCATGGAATATTAGAAAGTAAATGGTTTACGTATGCATTCCAGATTGTTGTTGTAGTTGTTATGTGCAGTCAAGTTGCCTGCAACTCATACTGAACCTTGTACAACAGCTGTAAACCCTGCTCTATCCTGAGCCAACATAATTGTCTTTGAAACATTACCCCCACTACCCAAGTAATTGAGTCAGTCAACCATCTCGTTGAGGGTCTTCTTTCTCTCTTGCACTGTTCCTCCACCCTCCCAAGCATGATGTCCCTCTCCAAGAAATGGTTCCTCCTTACAGCAAACCCAAAGTATGTCAGGTGGAGCTGCAGAACCCTTGCCTCCAAGGAACAGTCTTGTTTCACCCTCTCTAGGATGATCCTGTTTGTTCCCTCAGCAATCCATGATATAATCAATACTCTTCTCAAGCACCACAGCTCAAAGGCATCAATTCTCCTTCTATCACCCCTAGTCATTGTCTGAGTTTTTGATACATAGCACGTAATTGCGAAGACCATGGCCTGGATCATGTTCACCTTTTTTCTCCAGACTGACATCGTTGCTCTTCAGTAGTCTGGAGATTTCCCATTACAGCAGACTTTCCAATGAAATTAATCTTTTGATTTCCTGGCTGCTGATACTGAGTGTTGATTGTAGAGCCAAACAAACTAAAGCTGTTAACAGTCTCAATCTCTTCACCATTTCTCATGATGCTGCCAATCAGATCAGAGGTGAGAATCTTTGTTCTTGATGTTGAGCTTCAATTCATATTGAAGGCTGCAGTCCTTGACCTTCTGAATCGAATGACTCGGGTGCTCCTCAGTGTTGGAAAGCAAGGTTATATCATCTGCATAGCACAGATTGTTGATAAATCATCTCCCAGTCCTGATTCTAGTTTCCTCCTCATAGAGCCCAGTCTCCCAGATGATCTTTTCTGCATATAGATGGAAAAAATATGGAGGTAGGACATATCCCTGGCATACACCCTTTCTGATTTTAAACCACACAGTTTTTCTTTGTTCTTTTCTGATGACTACCTCCTGATCCAAGTATAAATTTCAAAAAAGGCAAATGCCTTTGCATAGTCAACAAAACATAGATAGACCTTCCTCTAGTTTTCTCTGCTTTCAGTCAAGACCCATCTAACAATAGCTATTATGTCCCTAATACCATTACCTCTTCTATACCCAGCCTGCACACTTGGCAACATTGAATAAATGGTTTGCCATTTAAGAAATTACTAATTTAAAGTTTCCTTTGCATTCTTCTTCTCCTCTATATTATTATTATTTGTAATGCTTTGGTATTGGTTTCTCTCCATTCATCTATATAAAAATAACTACATATTGTTTATTGGTTTACTATTCTAGCTATCACTTAGTTTCCTATGTAATGTTGCTCCCTCTGCAATGTCGCAATTGTAAGCATAAAGGCAAATAATGATACTGAAGTTTGATAATACTGCTTTGTTACTGTGGAGATCATAGAAATAGAATATGCTCAAGTTACATTTAGTGCTCAATAATAAAAATACACAAAAATACAAATAAAACCTCACGTGTTCACACATATTATTACTCATGAGATAAAAAAGGTGGACATAAACTTTATCACCAGATACAGAAAACATAGAACAAAAGAAACCAATATTGTATAACTAAGAATAAATCATATGTACAAACTCAATTCCTTAAGCCAAAAAAAAAAAAAAAACCAAAACAAATCAAAACAAAAAACACTAATTTAGGCTGACAGTTAATTCTGTTTTTGTGAAAAATGAGAGCCAAATTTTATAAAAAGTAAAGCCAATTTTATAAAAAAAAAGAAGACACAGGAAGAAAACATATTGATATAATCTCTGATGCTAAGAGGCTGACTAAATATACTATATAATCTAGACAATTATGCAATTCTAGATGCTTGATGCCTTAAATGTGCATTTGATACCTGAGACAGAAATGTTTATTTTCATTTATTTTAAAATTAAACTAAGCTTGTCTTTGGAGACAAGGATTCAGAAGCTCCATCTGACGTACTTTGGACATGTTGTGAGGCAGGATCTGTCCTTGGAGAGGGACATCATGCTTGGGAGGGTGGAGAGACAGCACAGGAGAGGAAGACCCTTGAGGAGATAGACTGATTCAGTCACTGGGGTAAAGGGAATGGGCATGTCAGAGACAATAAGATTGGCAAGGGATAGAGCAGCATTTAGGACTGTTGTACATAAGGTCACTATGAGTCACAGACGATTCGATGACTTAACGGCACTTAACAACAA
>NW_006399806.1:14230822-14252054 GCF_000299155.1 Elephantulus edwardii
ATATATATAAATATATTCCTTTAGGCAGGTTACTAAACATAGCCTTGGGACCCAAGAAGATGGCACTAGGCCAGTCTCATATTCATGTCAGACATGTGAAGCAGATGGTGTGGTGACTACTCCATTTACTCTAAAATGATGACATTATTAATTGATTTTTCCTGGCATTAGACCAATGCATAAGACATTTTTAACAAACCTTGGAAATTACTCACTTGATTAAGGCTTAAAACATACAGTACCATGCAGTAAATAAAAATTTGTACATTTTCAAAAGAATAAAAATCATTCTCCATACTAAATTTTAAACTTTAATTCTGAATTAATAATTTTTGCTGTAACTATTGTGTCACCTAATATCATAAATTTAAGAAATTTAATAGAAGATAATGTTATGGTAACTGTGAAGGGACATAGCTATTGAAGACATTAATAAACTTCAAATGGTTATTTTTATAATGAACTATTCTAACCATTAAAATTCATGATTTTTAGAGATAAAACAGATTTATAAAATTATTTTTTAGGTTGCTAAGTATATTTAAAATTTTAACTGTGTTTTGTGCATCCAATAATAGAACAGTTATTTGAAAGGAGACAAATATTTAATATATTTTGAAAATTTATTATCCATTCCATCATCCAAATTGTAATATTAACAAAGGACAAAATATTTGAGTAAATTGGAGGGTTATTATAATCATTGCCTATGTATGGAAACATAGTTACTAAGACAAATAATTTTTATTATTCTCACGAATATATAGGAATTAACACTAGTGAAGGAAATTGAATACCCAAATGAATATTGGCTAAATCACATGTAAAATGAGAACTCTTGATTTGTAGACTTCAGAAACAAGTACAGGTAGTTATAGCATTACCTAGACTAACTACCATGCAAGTACTAAGTAATAACTCCTGTAACAATGGGCCAAAAGGCTATAATTTTATTAATAATAGATTACTTGTTTACTTTTTTGCACTCAGGTCCAATTTAGGATCACGTGCGTAAGTCAAGTATGTTCCCTTACTCAATCCCTTGGGGTTCCCTACTTTTCGCTAACCTGCCTACATTTTCAAGTGCTAATATCTTCAATCAGAACAAAACTGAAGTCTTCCTTTTTGAAGATAAAATATTTTTAAAATTCACATCCTGCCTTTGACTCTTTGCCAAACACAAATGATTGTAGCTGATTTTCTTGCAAAACCAAATTGAATATTTTTTACTTCCATTTAAAAGTTATTTACTTCTATAGTTGCAAAAGAAATTTAGTCTCTATTAAATTATTTTAAAAAGAGAGAGAGAGAGAAGAACACAAACCAAAATTAGATTGTACCTTACTCAGGTCATATGATTTTTCAAGTGTCTCATATACATGTGAATGTTGAGTATTAAGTTAGAACACTGAAGAAAAAATGATGTATATAAATGGTTTTGACAAAGAATATACCACATATTTTAAAAAAAATAAAAGAAACAAAAAACACAACAAAGCTAGAAATAAACTAAATCTGTCTTGAATGATGTACAATCAGAAAGCTCCTGGAGACAGAACAGTAAGAATTTTGTCTCATATGCTTCAGGCATATTATCATAAGAATCGGTTTCTGAAATGGAACGTTTTACCAGGAAACATAAGATTTCAATGAAATAAAAGAAGATCCTCAAATTGAACAGTTCAGTGACTGCAACCATGGACTCAAACACAAAAATAATGGAGAGAATGGCAACGATCTGGTGGGCAGTGTTTCATTCTGTTGAACATAGGTTACTGTGAATTAGAAGGCATAGTGATTTGTTTTTTAAATTTATTTTAATAATTTTAATGAACATTTACAGAGATTTTGGATTTCATCCATTCATTGTCGCACTTTTCTCCCTGCCCAGCCCTCCCCCCCCACACCCCTCAGTTTGCTCCTTTCTTTGAAAAAGAAAAATTCTTTCTTTGGTATATAATCCCCCCGCACCCCTCGCACCGCCCCAGGTATACACCACTATGCACCCTTAATTGTAGACTCTTGTGATAACTATAATACCCTACCATATATCCCTTTTAAATTATTCTCTCCCTCATCTGTTTCAGTGCAGTATACATAATTTATCCAGTTTTTCTCAGTCTCACCCCAACCCTGAAGTCAGTCCCATTCTACAATAGTGTCACCATGAAGTATTTGTCTTTTTGTGACTGAGATATTTCACTCAGCATAGTGTCCTTCAGGGTCACCCATTTTGAATAATATTCCATGAGTTCCTTGTTTTTCAATGCAGCATAGTATTCCATTGTGTGAATATACCAGAGCTTCTCTATCCATTCATTAGTTGATGGGCACCTGGGTTGTTTCCAACTCCTTGCTATTGTTAACAAAGCTGCAATAAACGTGGGTGCATATACCTGCTTGGGTGTCAGTTATGGTCTCTTTGGGGTCTCCAGTAGTGGAATTTCTGGGTCGAAAAAAAAAAAAAAAAGAAAGAAGGCATAGTGATTGTGACTCGAAGGCATCCATCAACAACATAACATGCCCCAGAAAGATTCCATGCACTTTTAATTTTTGGTGTATTAACCAATTCCCTTTATGGACTTAATTAGCATTATTCTACCAAGTCATTTGATAGCAGTTATGCAGATCATATAGCTCAAAAAAGCATATGAAGTAGTTGACTGCATCACAGGATCAGAGAGTATTTTCAGGTTTGGAATTCTGTTTCTAGTTTTCTTGTCCTCTCTTAATATGAACTCTTAAATCACTAAGTAATAGGTGTTAGATATGAGAAACTGGAGGATAGTTCATAGCAGGTTGTGCTTAGTAGGTTCCCTCTAGTTAATTGACAGTAACTCCCTTTAGGACAGATGCTGCTCTATCCTGTGATATCCTTAAAAATCTCTGCCATAATTCGACTTGGTTTTGCATAGTCCAGTTGACGAGATTTGACATTTATGTTGTTGTAAAAGGTATTTAAAACTTTGTCATGAAAATATTTTTACTATAGATACAAATTCATATGGTGGAAAAATTGTATTCTAGATAAAAATTAAAACAGACAAAAATACTCCAAGATCCTTCTTGACATACACTGCTCTCAATTATAGGATAATATCTATACACCTAGAAAAGGGACCAGTTAATAAGATTATTAATTCAAATTTATACACCAACTACTAATGTCTAAATATGAATAAATGGAGAATTTTAACCAATATCGCCATTCTGAAACTATTAAACAAGCAAATACTCAAAACGCATTGATTGTTAGTATAGATTGTAAGGAGAAATTTGTAAAAAATGAAGGACCAGGACCTGGAAAATACGGGCTCGCTGAGAAAAATAGGAAAGGATTATATGTTTGGATTTTGCACAGTTAATAACTTATTCATTGGAAATATTTCAACAATAAAAATGGCAACTATACACTAAGTTCTGATCAACTAGAGTGCATAAAATTCAAACCAACTACATACATAGAAGCAGATAGTGGAGAAGTTTAATGTCAGAAAACCAAGGTCTCTATCAAGTTTAAATTGAAGGTAAAAAACATTAATACAAAATGAAAATTTCATAAGAACCAAAGTACAGCTTTGAAATATGGTGTTTAAATTAAGAACATTTTAAGGAAACATTGAACATTAATAGCCAAACACTCAATAAGTTGTGATAGCTTATCAAGGACATTATATATGATGAAAGTGAAAGATAGTTAAAAATCTAATAATAAAGTTTAAAAAGCCAAAATAAATGTCAGAAGAGACTCTGAAACTTGCTCCCAAATGTACAGGGATAAAGTAAAATAGATGAAATGACAAATACAGCTGAATAAATTTCAGTGACTCAATTTTAGCAGCAGATTTACCACATCATTTGATTCCATGACTGTTGGAAAATGGGTTTTAATTGTGGATCCAAGTAAATTAAATTGTTGACAACATAAAAACAAAACAAAGTAACAACAAAAACCATGCATATCATTTAAATCACATTCATATAAGGCTTAGTTGAGGATAATGTAAAAAAAATACCTATAATAGTAAATAAGCAGGGAATTTCCAGAAATTCAGTTTGCTGCTAGGGAAAGAGGTATATCATTCTTGATGTCAGATGATGTTGGTTGAAATCAAAGGACACTTGAAAATTGTTTATTTATTAATTGGTTTCGACTGTGTAAAGTCACTTAACTCTATGGATCATTAAAAACTTTGATAGCAAGGAATATAGAGTTTAGAATATTTAATTATGTTCATTTAAAATCTCTACATATCTTAGTAACACCCAATAACAACAACAAAGTATATTAATACAAAGCCTGAAATAATAAATCAGGCATAATGTTGTTGTTGTTATGTGCCATCGAGTCGCCAACAGCCCTATACTCCACCCTATCCTGTGCCAATCTCACCATCTCTGACATACCTACCCCCATTACCCTAGTCAGTAAATCAATCCACCCCATAGAAGGTCTTCCTCTCCTTTGTTGTCCCTCCACCCTCCAAAGCATGAAGTCCCTCTTCAAGGACTGGTCCATCCCTCCTTGCAACATGTCCAAAGTATGTCAGATGAAGCTTCAGAATCCTTGCCTCCAAGGAGCAGCCTGGTTTCACCCTCTCTAGGACAAACCTGTTCATTTTCTTAGCAGTCTGTTGTATATTCAAACTCTTCTCCAACACCACAGCTCAAAGGCGTCAATTCTCCTTCTATCATCCCTAGTCATTTTCCAGCTCTCGGATGCATAGCAAGTGATTGCAAAGACCATGGAATGTATCAGGCAGACCTTAGTCTCCAGACTGACAACGTTGCACTTAAGCACTCTAGAGAGGTCTCTAATCACTGACTTTCCTAACTCAATATGTCTTTTACTTTCCTGGTTGCTGGTGCCAAGAGTGTTGACTGTGGAGCCAAGCAAACCAAATCTGTGAACAATCTAAATCTCTCCACCATCCATTATGATGCTGCCAATCATTCTTTGATATTGAGCCTCAATCCATACTGAAGACTGCAGTCCCTGACCTTTCACAGCAAGTGCTTCAGGTCCTCCCCAGTTTCAACAAGCAGGGTTGTGTCATCTACATAATGCAGATTGTTGATGATTCTTCCTCCAATCCTGATGCCACATTTCTCCTCATAGAGCCCAGCCTCCTGGATAATCTGTTCTGCATAAAGATTGAAAAGGTATGGAGACAGAATACAGCCCTGGCGTACACCCTTCCCAATTTTGAGCCATGCAGTGTTTCCTTACTCTGTTCTGATGACTGACTCATGGTCCAAGTATAGGTTTCGCAGTAGCACTACCAAGTGTTCTGGGATTCCCATTCTTCTCAGAGTTAGCCACAGTTTTTTTTAATCAGACTTAATATGTAAGAAAAATAGAGGTATCACAAAAATGTAAGAGGAGATCATTTCAAGAAGACAATCAATGGTAGGTCAAATGCTGCACAAAGAACAGATAAGAGAAGGGCTGATGTTTTGTGGGAAGTCTAATAGGTTCTCTCTCATGGCTTAAGAGGGAGTTGTGGTGGCATAGTGATAAGAAGCTGCATTGCCAACCAAAAAACATGTGGTTCATATCCACCAGCTTCTCTGAAGGAGAAATATAGGAAATCTCCTTTTGAAGCCTCTGAAAACATGATAAAGGGTTAGCTACAAGCTGATTCTGAATCAATAGTAGAAAATAAGATCTGAATTATTATTAGGCAGTACCTAATCGGTAAACTCATAAGAGCGAGCAAGAATAATGGGAGAAAAAGGAAATAGGTGTGGACTGGAAAATATTAGAAGTTGAAGACATTAAAACAATAAATATGGGCTTAATTTTTCAGAAAGAAAAAAGATAATAATAGTGTACAACAAATTATGGCTTTTAAGTTTATTTGTTAAAAATAAAGAAGCTTATTTAAATAAGCTGATATATATTCTTCTAAAATACATTAAAAACCCCTTCATTTAACTAAATACTTCTTAGTTCAATTTCATATTGTGATTCCTCGACTATGATATATTTCCAAGTGAACATGAAATGTCCTCTCTCCACAAAGGTAGAATAATTCACATACCACTGAAAAATAAAATATTAAAAGTATACATTTTTAAAGAATACTTTAAATTTCAAAGCAATTACCACTTGTTTGTAAATATGACGGCTGATAGATTAAATGTTTTAATATGTGAGTAAAACCTCTTATGTATCTACCTATCTATCAGTATATATAAAAACTTTTTTTATATGTGTGTGTGTATTTGTGTGTGTGTATATATATGTTATTTTACTCATATCAAAATACTTAACCTGTGAGCCAGCATATTAAATTGTCAACAAATATATTCTGAAAGCAGGTAAGTCTCAGACAGGTAGCTACAACATAAAAGTATGTATGGTTGTCACTTATTAATGAGGCCAACAATCCCCTATACACGTGAATCTTTTATGAAAGGTTCCATTGAATGCTTTATGCTATTGAGTGTTTTTGCTCAATACAGACGATTTGGGAATAAGCAAATAAAAGTCAATGTTGTCTTCAAGTAATCAGTTTTCTAGTGCTTGATTCCCTTTGCCACTGCTTTTTTATTGTGTTTGGGTATTGAGGGTAGAAATAATTAAAATGATTTTCATTTTCTGTGTGCACTCTGTCTAGAAAGTATCAAATTAATACTCTTAGAAAAAATGTTTTCAGTTCATATTTGCCAAAGAAGCAGGCAAGGGAAAGAGTCTATTGTAGCACGGTTCATTGTATCAGTTCTCAAAATAATGGCAAAGTTTTCATTGTTTTAAGCATTTGCCTCCAAATGTATAAGACCATTAGAACTTGAAGAAAATTCTTTATTTGGGACTTTATAAAGGCTCACTGAAAGCTTGACTTAATTAATTTCAACACAATATATTCAAATAGATGAGGCCAGGGAAATAAACTTACACATCAGATTCTCCCCCCTCCTCTGCAGTTCACTGTGCATTTTAATATTCAATGAAGAATTTGGAAATTATTTTATTAACATCTCAGAATTTTAATGAGAAAGGAAATGCATTTTGTTTTCACTTCTGTTTTGTTAAGTGGAAACAATACCTATTATTGACATTATTATTATTATTATTAACAATTTATTTGTATTAGCCGAGGCAGGGATTAGGAAATGTCATTTCACATATTTTGGGCATGTTGTCAGAAGGGGCCAGCCCTCAGAAGAGTATGTCATATGGAAAGGTTAGAGGGCTGGAGAAAAAGAGGAAGAGCCTAAACGAGATTGAACGATACAGTGACTACAACAGTTTAGAGTTCATGAGGATGGAGCAGGATAGGGCAAGAGTTAAGCCTGTCGTTACCAGGGTTGCTGAGTCCTAGTCAACTCGAAGACACATAACAACAACATTCTTGGCACAGTGCCAAGTACTGGAATGCAGTGCTTAATTTCTTACCAAATTTTTTTTTCCTTTTGTTTCCTTAACACCATCAGAAGAGCTAACTGATAAAAATTACACGACTGTTTTAAAATATGTAGCTAATAAAATGTAAAAGAAGCATTATTACTAATTTTGTCTCAATATAGAGTTTAAACTTCTTAACTTCCTTTTTTATTGTCTTAATTCAGTGTAGTACAAATCCAATACAAAACAACCTTCTGATACATGGCAATAGGTGTAACTGCAATTCCGTCATGTTGCTGTTGTTAGGTGGCCTGAAGTTGATTTGATTCACCTAGATTCAGTCCTCAACAGAAATAAATCTTCTATAAAAGAAAAACAAGACTGACATTCCTCAAGCTGAGAAAAAGTCTTGAACACAATGCTAAAAAATTCTATGGACAAAATATTGAATGACAAGAAGAACCTCAAAAGAAAATGAGAGGAATACATGCTAATTGTACCCAAAATAATTGGTTGATAATTATTTCAGTAGATTTTACATGATCAAGAACCAATGGTATCATTACTGTGAGGCCACTGCTCTGGCTTCGCTCCTCTCACCTTATTAAAGAATTAAGCCAGGTGGGATAAATTGGAGAGAATGAGGCACAAACTATCAAAGTAACACAGGAGTTTCAATGGCCCTTAGGAGAATCAACATTAGTTAGTAACACAGGGCCCATTAAAAGGCTCAATATTAGAGACTCAATGCCTTTGAATTGTGGTGCTGGAAAAAAGTCTTAAATACCATAAACCACCAAAAGCTCAAACAGGGCTGTCTTGGAGAGGGTGAAACCAAGTTGATCCTTGGAGGCAAGGATTTTAAAGCTTCAGCTCACATACTTTGGGCATGTGGCCAGTAGAAACCAGTCCTCGTCGAAAGATATCATGCTAGGAAGGGTGGAGAGGAAGCCAATGGATGAGATGGTAATTGTGTAACTGGGGTAATGAGGAAAACTGTTAGAGATAGTGAAACTGGCTAAGGATAAGGCAGGGTTAAGAGCTATTGTACACAGAGTCACCATTAAGTTATAGGTAACTCAAAGGAACATAACAAGAGTGGGACCCTTAGAAGAGCTGTAGCAACTCTTGTTCAAAACAGTGTAGGCCAAGGCCTTGTTGAATTACTAGGCCTAGAATAAAGGTGAACAGGCAGAAGTGAAAGCACAATGAAGATTGCATAGTGGAGTATACTTGGGTAGGTGGCGATTGTACCAATGAAAGAATGTTTCTTTCACTTTTTAAAGGGAAGAGTGAACTGGGGGTGGGAGGGGTGGGCAGGGAGAAAAATGCAACAATGAATGAACGGAAATCCAAAAGCTCTGTAAACGTTCATTAAAATTAATTAAAAAAAAAAAAAGCAAAGGTAGATTTACTAGAAAAAGTAAATCCCAAAGGCACAAACTGTAATCCTAAAGAAAGGAAATAATGATAGAGGCAGCATGTCACTGAGATAAAATAATATACATTGCTTCCTGGTGTATCTGGGCCTGAGCTGGGGTTGGAGGCAGAGGCTGGCCAACAAGATGTCACCATGGAGAGGTCAAAGTTTTATAGGTGGTTCTTATTCTGATCCAATTTTTATTCTTTAATGTCACATGTGCTTGAAACACTAATTAAATTGCTCTCAGGGGTGGGGAGACTCACCAAACATGTCAAGTTTGAGGAAATATACTTAATGTTTGCACATTACTAGATAACAGCATCTGCTTCCCTTAACTCTTATTGTTTGCCCTAACATTCTCTCCCCTCAGTTTTGGTTCATTTATCTAATTTTCATCCTCATAGTACTGGAGGAAGAAATTCAAATTTCACTGAGCCATTGGCAAAAATACAATACTCCAAGAATATGCAGAATATCAATTAATGCATTTAAATAGAGGTATTTAAATAATACATTTAAACTAAGGCGTTTAAATAGGTCTTGACAATGCTCAGTCAACTGTGACATGAAATTTGGAGGACTATTACCTATCCAATTGATTGGAGGAAATTTATGTTCGTGCAAATTTTAAACAAATGGCGATCCGATAGAATAGAAAAATAATTGAACAACTTGTTGATTGTTTTTAAAAAAGTAGTTGGAGAATTACACTGAAAAATTCTAGAAATTTAAGCTAAATTCAAAAGAGACTATTCAAAAATGGAACAAAGTTGACTTTTCTGATGTGGACATATTTGATGCCACATGGGCCTCTCTGAAAGCACCAAATACCAGAAAATGGTTTACTTGTAAATTTTCTTTATCATTCAAATACTTTCAGCTAAATAAATCTCTGGGTGTCTAAGCTTTATCATTCAGATGTCTTTATTACTCATTAACTATTTATTTTGTGCTGAAGTAATTACTCTATTAAAGACAGAGGATTAGCATAGGATACAAACCCCCACCCTACTAGAGGCTTATAAAAGCTCATGGCACCTCAGCGCTCGGTGCTTTTTCTTGTGGACCACTCATGTAGGACACAGTATCCAGCCTGCATCACCCAAAATGTCCATTCCACAATTGACAGTCTATAGGACACTGGCCCATTGTTTACCAGTTTTTCCAAAACCAGCCTGCATAACTATAGTCACATGAATCATTCCCCTGATGGATCAAAGTCTTTAGGAGATCTTCTACAGAATCACTGAACTCAGGGGCCATAGAATAATTGGGGAACTGAGCTGTTAATATTAGAAATTATGAACTTATACAGCTGGTTAAGCATTTGGGACTATGTTAACCTGATGCTTCTTATAAATAGTCTGCTATCAATCTTAGCAAAATGAATTATGAACTGGAGGGGTCGGTGGGCAGGGAAAAAATTCAACAATGAATGAATGGAAATCCAAAATATCTGTAAATTTTCATTAAAATTAATAATAATTTTTAAAAAGAAAGAATAGGATTATGTATTTGTTTATATAAACATACATATATTTGTTTATATAAATGTATTTGTTTTTATATAAACTAATTATGAAAATCATAATAAATTATAAATAGCATTGGCAAGAATGAAAATTTGAGAATATTCAATTGCGTTTGTGCAAACCCTATACCTATAGATAAACCAAAAAGCAATTTGAACAGAATAAAGGGATACTGTGTGCTTTAAAGTCAGGAAAAGTATATTTCAGTGTTTACCTTTTCTGTATACCTATTCAGTTGTTATGCTGAAAAAATAACTCCAGAAACTGAACTATATAATGAATAGTGTAGAATGAGGATTGGATAAAGAGTTCCCAGAAAATAGGTTGTGCAAATGATACAGATTTGTTGCCTAAAGTGAAGAGAACTTGAAGAAATTTCTGGAAAAGATCAAAACTACACACAGTCTTCAATATTAATATCATCAAGAAAACATAAATCTCACCTCTGGATCAAATGATGATAAATGAAGGAAAGATTGAAGTTGTCAATGATTTCATTTTACTTAGAACCACAACTGACATTCACGGAAGTAACAGTCAAGAAATCAAAAGAAGTCTTTCATTGGGCAAATTTACCGTCAAGGGCCTCTCAGTTTAAAGACTAAGTTGTACCTTAGTGTTGATAAGCCGTAGTATTTTTAATTGCTCATATGAATGTGAAACTTAGACAACAAATAAGGAAAACTGAATAAGTGTAGTGTTGGTGAAGAATATTTAAAATTCATAGATTGCCATATACAATGGTCTACTTAGGAGAGAGATGAGCTACTAGGTGAAAGGTCATGCTTCTCTGGTTCTATTTCACCAGCAGTTTTCAGGGAGGACAATGGACAATTTCCTATAGTGCAGTTTACAGCTTCTGAAACTCTGCTGGAGCATCAACTATTTTGAGGTCTCTTTTCTTGGCAAACAGAACTATGAGATAGTATATAGTTGGTATGGTTGAAGGAAATCTTATTTAACCACTATTATTACTTTTTTTCTTAATAATAAAAGGATAAAGGTAAATTCTGAATCCTGGGAACATGTGTAAATAACTTGGTAAAGAGAGTGGTTGTTAGGTTTTCAATGTTTATTGATAACATTAAACTTCCTTATAATTTATGAGCTTTCTTTAACACTGCATGGTGTTAATTGAAATAACATAATATTTAAAAGCCAAATTAGTGAACCTTTTAGAGAGAATGATTTCTTAGTCTGTAATGTTTGAATTAAGTTCATGAAACTGTTTAGCTGAATGAAATATATTTCTTTATTTTTTCTAGTTTTCAGCTTTGAACTTTTGTCCAATTAATTTTCCTTAGAAAAAACCTAAGGGATGTTGTTCTAAAGAAATTTCACTATATTTTTATTTGATCCACTAACCCAATGCCTCAAGCATTGAATTTAATTATTAATATGCTTTCAAGGATTTTCCTCAGCATTTTTCCTCAGCCTATGATGTTCTAGGTCCTATTCTGTGTGTGTGTGTGTGTGTGTGTGTGTGTGTGTGTACATATATGTGTGTATATGTGTTTGTGCATCGATAAAGACATACATATATGTATATATGTGATATATGTATATATTTACACACACACACACATCTCAAATGAATAAGTAGCCATGTATATATATGTGTGTGTGCGTGTGTGGGGGTGTGTGTGTGTACATAATTTACTACCTTTGAAAACCCACTGGAGGGTCAGTGATAAATTGGCTCAAACTCAATGGTCTCAATTAACATATTATTGTTGTTGTTGTTATGTGCCATTGAGTCACCTGCAACACATAGATACCCTATGTATAATAGCCCTAAACTCAACTCTGTCCTGTGCCAAATTTACTGTCTCTAACTGCCTACCTCCTTTATCCAGTCACTGAATCAATCCATCTCACTGAGGAATTTCCTCTCTTTCGCTGTCATTCCACCCTCCCAAGCATGATGTCCCTTTCCAAGGGACTGGTCCCTCCTTGCAACATGTTCAAAATATGTCAGGTGAAGCTTCAAAATTCTTGCCTCCAAGAAGCAGCCTGGTCTCACCCTCTGTAGGACCAATCTGTTTGTTCTCTTAGATGTCCATGGTATAGTCAATTCTCTTCTTCAGCACCACAGCTCAAAGACATCCATTTTCCTTCTATCATCCCTAGTCATCGCCCAGCTTTCTGATGCAAAGCAATTAAATGCAAAGACAATGACCTGAATCAAGTGTACCTTAGTGTCCAGAATGACATCGTTGCTCTTCAGTGCTCTGGACAGTCCTTTGACAGCAGACTTTCCTAATACAATTTCTCTTTTAATTTCCTTGCTGCTGGTACCAAGAGTGTTGATTGTGGAGCCAAGTAAACTAAAGCTGTTATTATCTCAATCTCTTCAACATCTATGATGGGGCTGCCAATCGACCCAGTCGTGAGAATCTTTTTTTTTTCTTGATATTGAACTTCAGTTCATATTGAATTAACCTATTAATCCATATTGGATCAACATGTTAGTCAATTAAAATATTAACTATATTTATGAGTGTGTATGCACATGTTATATCTGTAATTGTTGTAATTGGAAATATTCCCTTAGTTTAGGTATCTTGATTTGGATTATCACGTTCATGAATGAGAATAATATCCTCAAGGGACAGTTAAGAACCTTTTAAACAATTGAAAGGGGGTTTATATTTGAACAGGGAGGAAAAAGTGATTGTTAAGAGTAGTGCCATTTTTCGAGGTGTTTTAAAATACATTTCAAAATGAAGAGTTTTTTCCCTTTATTAGCATGGTCGTCAAATTTAGAATCTTCAATAAAACACATTGTTATTTCTGGGGCTTGTTTTTGAACTGGGAATTTCTTGCTTGGCTGGGTTCAGAATTGCTATGTGGCTGTAAGTCATTAATTTACCTGTCAAGGAGTTTCTTTGCTTGGAATTAGTTTATGAGTCAAACCTGTTAAACATGTGCATTTGATAAAAAGTCAGATTTTTCTAGTCAAGCCAATGACATTTCACTAAGGCTGAAAGTTAAAAATTGAGGATGATTTTAGTTTCCAGTAGAGAAACTGATAAAAAGAATGGCAAAAAAGACAGAAGGAATTCACTATGTGCCTAAGACACTTCTGCTGATCTATTTCTTTAATAAGCTTTTCATGCTCCCCCACCCCCATCAAGTGCATAGAAAACATGATACTGAACTAAAATGTCTTTAGACTTACTACTGAGCTGAATATTCTGGTAAGCAAATGGTATTTTCTACAAACTGGACCAAATTTAGCCCTTTTCCTCACATATAGGGGATCAGAGTTCCAGAGCAAAGGTAATTCTGGGCAATTGAAGGGTCATTCTCCACCTTACTCAATTTCAGTATATGCAACCACAAATTTCAAAAATCTGCAACTATAAAAAAACTTCATGAAATGACACTGAAATATCACCTTTGAGCAATTTCAAGGAGCTGAACCAAATCACACAGACCTTGTGGTAGTTTAGGACTCTTTTAAAATAGTTTCACCCCTGTACTGACTGAAATGCTCAAATTTAGACAACAAAATTGAAGGCATATCAAGATGTCAAAGGAAATCTGGACAGACAACTATAAAATGCCATAAATTATGGTGTTCAAATCCAAGCTTATTTACTCTTTACTTCTACTCTGCGTATCCACTCTGTGTATCAAGAGTGGATCAGAAGGGGTCTACTGAAGGGCGCCTTCTCCTATTTCCATTAAAAGGAAAAAGCTTAATATTCTGCTACTACATCATATTTAGTAGGGAGTTGAGGGAGAGGGACACAGACTTAATTTTTTAAAATTATTTTCATTATGCCACAATGAAGATAATCATTTATATGAGAGACCTGCTAATGTACTCCAGATACAAGAATCTAGGAGAATACCGAGTCAGAGTGCATATAACATATTGTTACAGAAGTGAGTGAAGTTGAAAAAAACTTCTGATTGGTTTATTAATTGATAGATCATCATTATAGGTAAGAAAATAGAAGTAAAAAAGGAACTATTATTGGAATTCCTCTATAATTACAGATTGCAAAAGATTACAGGTTTGTTTCTAGGGTTTTAATTACCTAGCTATGAGTTATAGTCACAATGTAGTTAAAGCTAATACCAAGACCTTAATCTTCAAATTAAATCAGAGCATTTTCTTCTTTGAGTACACTTACTTTCCAACTAGTGAAGAAACTTTGTGTGCCAGTTTTTCCACTGACAAAAAAACTACAGTACATGCCACTTAACTAGGTGAAAATAAAACTGTATGTTGTCCTAGTGGTTTTTATTTTTACTATGATCAACGACTTAAAAATCTTTTGTTATGTGTCATCAAGTTACCTGCAACTTATAATGACTATCCTGCTCTATCCTGAGCCAACCATATTGTCTCTGACATACCTACTCCCCTTACTCCAGTCAGTGAGTCAGTCCAACACATCCAAGATCTTCCTCTCTTGTGCTGTCGCACCACCCTCCCAAATATGACGTCTCTCGGCAAGGACTGGTCCCTCTTTGCAAAGCACTCAAACTATGTCAGACAAAGCTTCAGAACCCTTTCCTCCAGGGAGCAGCCTAGTTTCACACTCTCCAGGATGAAATTGTTTGTTATCCTAACAATTAATGACACATTTAATAATCTTCTCCAGCACCATAGCTCAAAGGCATCAGTTCTCCTATCTGCCTAGTAATTGTCCAGCTTTCTGATGCATAGCATGTAATTACAAAGAACAGAGCCTGCATCAGGCATATCTTAGTCTCCAAACTGACATGATTGCTCTTCAGTATTCTGGAGATGTCCCTGACAGTAGAATTTCCCAATGCAATTCATCTTTTGTGTTCTTGGCTGCTGGTACCTAGAGTGTGGAGCCAAACATACTGAAGCTGTTAACAATCTCAAGCTTTTCACCATTAATCATGATGCTATCAATTGGCCCAGTGGTGAGAATCTTTGTTTTCTTGATGTTGAGCTTCAATCCATATTGAAGACTGCAGTCCTTGACCCCTGCAGCAAATGCTTCAGGTCCTCCACAGTTTCAGCAAGCAGGGTTGTGTCATCTGCATAAAACAGGTTGTTGATGGGTCTTCCTCCAATCCTAATGCCACACTCCTCCTCATAGACCCCAGCCCCCCAGATGATGAGTTCTACATATAGATTGAAAAAGTATGGAGATAGGATACACCCCTGAAATACACCCTCTGATTTTAAACCATGCAGTGTTTCCCTGCTCTTTTCTGATGACCGCCTCCTGGTCCAAGTATAGATTTTGCATGAGCACAATCAAGTTATCTGGGATTCCCATTCTTTCAGAATTAGTCACCGTTTTTTTGTGATCCACACAGTCAAATGCCTTTGTATAGTCAATGAAACACAGATAGACATTCTCTGCTTTCAACAAAGATCTACCTAACATTAGCTATAATATCCCTAGTTCCACGACCTCTTCTAAACCCAGCCTGCACGTCTGGCAGTTCTCTGCTTGGGTGCTGTTCTAGTCACTTTTGGGATAATTTTCAGCAGAATCTTGCTTGCATGTGATATTAATGATATTGTTCAATATGTTCTGCACTTTACTGGGTCACCTCTTTGGGGAATGGGAGCAAATATGGATCTCATCTAGTCAGTTTGCCAGGTGGTTGTCCTCCAGATTTCTTGGCTCAATTTGGTGAGCACCTTTAGGGCAGCATCATAGAAAAATAATATGTGTACACATTTCATAGGCAGATGGTAGGAAGAAAACAGATTTATTCAAGTTGAATTATTCCACATCTAGGATTTAGACTCAAGTTACTGATTACCAGTCTGTATATCATAAAACCTAGTGGGAAAATGTTACATTTCAATCCTAAAGAATATGGTTCAAATCCACCAACTGCTTCACAGAAGGATGAGAAATGTCCTCCCATTTCATTTATTGTCCCTGAAAATCCACTGAAGGGTCAGTTACTGCTCAATGTCAAGCAATGGCAACATCATAAAATATTCCATTGAGGAATTAAAATACTTAAGTTGCACCTAATGAAACAGCTTAATGAAAGTTTGTTTTGACATAGCATCTGCTTAAAAATGTGATATATTATATCCTATCATTGTGGCTAATAATGAGGAGAAGGTATTATTCTTTATTTAATGTTCTCCTTTTTATTTTACTTTTTATTGTTAGAAAGATGGAATTTTAATGTTTAAGGTTTATGCTTAACTTTGGTTTATGTAACCTTTGTAACAAAACCACAACAAAATCAACAATTAGGTGACAACACTAGTGTTTTGGTTGGAGACTTCCAGAAATACTGATTCTTGTAATTTATATGAGAAATGAGGCAAAACTGGCAGGGAGAGAAGGTTGTTACAAACAAAATTCAAGGAACTTTGTAATAAAAGCAAGAACAGGAGCCCCAAATCAGACATCTCAATAAACTAGCAGAAGTTCCAAATCAGATTAATATCACTTTTCAGTCCAGACAACTACTTCTCATCCTGGCTCAATTTGGGGCTAAGAAAACATGTGCTATTGTACACATGTTGGATTACTTCCTCTACTGAGGCTGAACTGCTCTTATAAATCTCCAAGTCTGAGGCCCACACAGCCACTGGTGATAAACACAGACCATGTCAGGCAGACATGAGGCTGCTGAATCAGATTAATATGATTGCAGATCAGACAGAGTTGAGGTAGTTACCTAACAATGGTCTAAGAAAGACTTTTTAAGTAACAGAAAGCCATATTGACACATTCAACTCCCACAGCAATCAATTGCAATTGATTAACTTGTTTTACCCATTGTAAAGAAAATTAAATGAGTTTATACAAGTATCTTTGTCTTGTGTAGACATAAATCTTCCCTGAACAAAGAAAATATACATGATGTTGTTGTTGTTGTTTTCAACTCCTACTACTAGAACAATTTTTTATTTCCCAGACTTTTTTTACATGGATAAAACTCTGCGTTCTTTGAAAGCTTAGTATTTGTCATTGGGAAAGACAGTTAATTGAGAATTGACCCAAGGCTTCTTTGACTTGATTTCAGGTACCCAAAACATTTATGGGAAGTTGTTGTTGTTGTTATGTGCCACTGAGTTGCCTGAGACTCATAGAGACCCTGTGAACAATAGCTCTGAATGCTGACCTGAGCCAATGTCACCATCTCTGACAAACCTACTCCTATACCCTAGTATTGAAAACCCATCTCATCTGTGGTCTTCCTCTCATGAGCTGTCCCTTCACCCTTCAAAGCATGATGTCTTCTAAGGACTGATCCCTACTGACAACATGCCCAAAGCATGTGAGAAAATTCTTCAAAATCCTTGTTTTCAAAGAGCAGCTTGGTTTCACCCTCTCTAGGACAGATCTATTCCTTGTCTTGGCGGTCCATGATGTTTGTGCAGTACTCTTCTCCAGCACTGTAATATTATTCAGCTCTCTGATGCATAGCAAGGAATTACATATATCATAGCCTGGATAAGGTGCACCTTAGTATCTAGACAGGCATCATTGCTCTTTGACACATTGAAAAGATTCTTGATAGCAGATCTTCCCAATGCAATTTGTCTTTTGCTTTCCTGGTTACTTATGGCAAGATTGTTGAATTTGGAGGCAAGCATGCTAAAATTGTTGACAACTTCAATCTCTTCTCTATCTACAATGAGGATGCCAATTGGCCAAGTGGTGAGAATCTTTGTCTTCTTAATGTTAAGCTCCAATCCATATTGAAGACCACAGTCCCTGACCTTCTGAAGCAAACAAAATAGGTTTTCCTCAGGTTCAGCAAGCAAGGTGTGTCACCTGCATAAAACAGATTTTTGATGAGTTTTCTTCCAAGACTGTGCCACATAGTTTTTCATAAAGCTCAGCCTCCAGAATGGTCTGTTCTGTATATAGATTGAAAAGATGGAGACAAAAGGCATCCCTGATACTCCTTTTGTAATTTTTGAACCATTCAGTGTTTCCTTGATCTGTTCTAAGGACTGCTTCCTGGTCCAAGTATAGGTTTTATACGAGCACAATCAAGTGTTCTGTGGTTCCCATTCTTCTCAAAGATAGTCATAAATTGCTATGATCCACACAGTAAAATATTTTGTTTGCTTTCACTCAGATTGTGAATAAACTTTGTACTTTTTAATTAAGGGATAATTTTTGGGTGACATATGGCCATTGACCTTCCAAACTATATATTAAAGTCAGTCAAAACAAGAAATTATTAAAACAAAGTATGGCTCATAAATCTTTGCAAAGACATATATTTTTATTATCTCTTTGTCTAATCTCTTTCTAATTCTGAAGAAATGCAATTCCACCGAATCTATGCAGGTTTTCTGGGTGACTCAAACTGTTCATGCATTTAGTTCTTGACTTAAAGACTGGAAATTCAAATCTTTCTAGAAGTGCTTTAAAAGTAAGTTTTGACATCTAAACTTGGATAATAAACTATTGAAAATGTTAAAACTCGAGGAATCACAGTTCTACTTTGTTGCACACATAGTCACTATGCTAACTTTATATAATTTTTTTGTACTTGTTTCTGTATAAAAATATACATAATTATGTATTAATATTTTATAATAAAGGTATTTTAAAATTAGTAAGTACATAATTATTGAAATACATATAGGCTTTACTCTTTTGTGCTAAATAAGCACTTAAAATGCAAAAGCATGGGTTTGAAAATAAATTACACTTTGAGAAGAAACAGTGCAAGGTTAACTTTCATGATAAATTTAAGTACATAGTTACAAAAGGAAGATAAGTTGGCTCAGTGATTTAAGGATAAATTACCACTATCCTGGGTTGGCCTCCATTTTACTCAGTACTAAGCAAACTTAAACTACACAGAAAAAGAAATCAAAGTGCCGGAACCTTAGTGCAACTTATGAAAGAGAATTCTGGAATTGAAAACAAGCACGCACACAGATTCTAGGGAGAAAAGGTCAGGGAGTTATTTACATTGCTAACATATTAGTAATATTTGTATTGAGAAAATTACTCTCTTAGTAACATGATCACTTCAGGGTATAAGTGTGGATTAATGACATTTAATTAAATGTATTAGTTAAATTTAATTAAATGGACCATGCTTATTAAAGCCAACTTTAAAGACTTGAGAGTAAATCAGCAAATTGCAGCTCCATGCAGACCAATATGTAACACTATTTCCTGTTTCACTTGGGTTCAGGTTGTAGGTTGAGACAGAAGACTGGCTCTTTAATACAATTCAAAGTAACATTTATCGATACACCATGTAACAAATGCCCTTTCTACATAGTCAAGAAAATGAAATGAATGAATGGTAAAACTTTGGAAATTTAATCTGGCAACAATTATCTTTCTTTCAATTTATCTTAGCTTTTTTTTTTTTTTTTTTGGAAAAGGAAGATTTGATGGTATAACCCGTAGGGAGTTGTGATGCTAAGATTGACATAATTAACATTTTTCGTTTGCTTGGCTCCATAGTCAACACTATTGGTACCAGCAGCCAGGAAATCAAGAGATGAATTGCATTGGGAAAGTCAGCTGTCAGAGACCTCTCCAGAGTACTGAAGAGCAATGACATCAGGCTGGAGACTAAGGTGGGCCTCATCTGAGCTATAGTCTTCACAATTACGTGCATTGGAGAGCTGGACAGTGACTAGGTATGATAAATAGAGAATTTATACCTTTGAGTTGTGGAGCTGGAGAAGAGTGTTGAATATACCATGAACTGCCAGGAGAACAGGTTTGTCCTGGAGAGGGTGAAGCCAGAATGCTCTTTGGAGTCAAGGATTCTGAAACTTCGTCTGATATATTCCAGGCATGTTGCAAGGAGGGACTGGTTCTTGGAGATGAACATGATGTTTGGGAGAGTGGAGGGACAGCGCAGAAGAGGAAGATCTTAGATGAGATGGATCGATTGTGTGATTGGGGTGGTGGGAGTAAGTCTGTTGGAGACAGTGATATAGCAGGTTTTAAGGCTCTTGTACATAGGGTCACTATGAGTGGCAAGTGATTCAACGGCACATAAGAACAACAATTTCAATCAAAAGTATCTATCTGAACCAACCGAACTTCAAGTTCCTTTCTTTTAACTTTTTTTATCATAATTAACCAAAACAGTTCTTGGGTAGATAATCTATAAATAAAGGATTGACAAGCTTATCAAATAAGCAGCATCTGGAAAAAGCGGAAAGTAAGTAGGTGAAAGAGCTTTAAGGGCACAATGGGAAGCAGACCGTGTATGTGACCCTAGATATTTATCTACAACTTTCTGAACTTTAGAGAGGGTGTGTGTGTGTGTGTGTGTGTGTGTGTGTGTGGAGGGTGTGTGTTAAAAGAGTATAGCCAACATGGAGGCACCTGTGTCTCACTTCCACTAATTCTACAAGTGAGAACAGTCTCCATCAATAACTTCAACAGTGCAAAATCAATTCCCATGAGTTTTGGCATGCCTCCACGCTCTTGTACTGTTGTTATTGTTGTTACGTCTCACTGAGTTGACTCCAACTCATGACAACCTTATGTACAACAGCTCTGAACCCTGCCCTATCAAGAGCAATTTCATTGTGTCTGATACACCTACTCCCATTACCCTAGTCACTGAATCAATCTATCTCATCCAAGGTCTCCTCTTTGCGCAGTCCCTCCACCCTTCCAAGCATAATGTCCCTCTCCAAGAACTGGTCCCTCCTGGTAACATTTCCAAAGTTTGCCAGACAAAACTTCAGAATCCTTGACTCCAAGGAGCAGCATCGTTTCAACCTCTCGGGTGAAATCTGTTTTTTCTCTTAGCAGTCCATGGTGCATCCAAGATTCTTCTCAAGCACTATAATTCTCGTCTAACATCTTTAATCACTGTGCAACTTTCTCATGCATAGCAAGTAATTGTGAAGACCATGGCCTATATAAGGTGTGCCTTAGTCTCTAGACTAATACCATTGTTCTTCCGTATTCTGCAGACGTCTCTGACAGTACATTCCCACCCCCC
>NW_006399806.1:14252154-14262078 GCF_000299155.1 Elephantulus edwardii
CCCCAGTGCATTTTGCCTTTTGATCTGCAGATTTCTGGTACCTAGAGTGTTGATTACAGGGTCAAGCAAGCTGAAGCTGTTAAGAATCTGAATCTCTTTACCATCTATCATGATTCTTCCAATTGGCCCACTGGTGAGAATCTTTGTTTTCTTGATGTTGAGCTTTAGTCCATATTGAAGGCTGCAGTCTTTGACCTTCTGCACCAAATGCCTCAGGTCCTCCTCAGTTTTGGCAAGTAAGGTTGTGTCATCTGCATAACACAGGTTGCTAATGAGTCTTCCTCCAATTCTGATGCCACATTCCTTTTCATAGAGCCCAGTCTCCTGGAGGATCTGTTCCACATATAGATTGAAAAGGTATGGAGATAGGATGCATCTGGAACATACAACTTACTTAATTTTGAACCACGTGGTATTTCTCTGCCTGACTACTATTCCTCATCCAAATAGAGATTTCACATAAACACAATCAAATGCTCTGAGATTTCCATTTTTCTCAGAGTCAGCCACAGTTTGTTGTGATCCATACAGTGTATTGCATTTGCATAGGCAATGAAACACAGACATTCCTCTGGTACTCTCTGCCTTTAGCTTAGATTCATCTAACACTGGCTATAATGTCCCTAGTGCCAGGGCCTCTTTTAAACCCAGCTGGTACTGTCCTCTATCAATTCTAAAATTCACTATCCCTTCTGCCTTCTTGCAATTGCTCTGTTACTGGATACATTAATCTGTTGTATTGGCCTCCCAGAACTGAAATACCTACCATGCTCACAGCTAGGGAGGTTTCTTAGGAAAGTTAACAGGTTTCATACTTCTTATAGAAATAAGATTTAATGACATGTTTTTCTCAGGCAAACTTGCAGTCTCTTTTTCAGTCTCATGGTTCTGGACCAATAGTACACAGCTTTTTATTCTTCCTAATTATGACATCTCTTAAGTCCTTCAATAGCTTAAGTGAACGTTCTGGACTCTGAATTCCTGGGGCAGTACTTGTAATTCACCCTTAGCTAACATAGACCTCCGGTTTTTCACCACCTCTGCTGCTGCTGATACTCTGTTGTGGGTTCCACTCTGACCCTTGTAAGACTTTCTAGTCCAAATTGGACACACATTCCGTTCTTTGCTTCTTGTTCCTTGCTGGTAATGAGATTGATTTTCTGCCTCTAAGCCTGCTTTCAATTTATCCAAGAGAGATGGCAAAGCTTGACCAAATACCATGTTTGCATGTTCCTAACCTAAAAGTTCTATTCTTAATTAGCATACCTCCACCCAGCAATGTAATGAACTTAGAAGCCCAGGATGTAATTCTGAACTGTCTTCTCCAACACAGTGTGTGTATGGGGTGGGGGCGTGTCTCTGTATGTGATTAAGTGATCGCTCACTCACTAATTTACCTCTGTCATGTCAGAAACAGCACATAGCAAGTATCTTAGATTGCAGATTCACACAGTAAAAGGTTGCCCATCTTTTTCCCCCTAAGAAGTCCCTGGTGGATTAAAACTGTCAGAGAGGTGTGGCCTTTGTTTAGCAATGCAACCTCCCCTCTATTATAGTATCAGAGTTGCTACGTCCAGTTGAGTTGAAAAGGACATATAGTGAACTGATTTGCAAAGTAGACTATCAAACTGTCCTTGAAGATTTTCTAGGCTTTTAAATTTAAGGGAGCAAATCACTAATTATTTCTACTGTAGAGCTGTAAGTGTATTGTTGTTGTTGTTGTTATGTGCCGTCGAGTCGTTTGTGACTCATAGCGACCCTATGCACAACAGCCCTAAACCCCGCTCTATCCTCCGCCAACCGCACTGCCTCTGACACACCCATCTCAATTACCCAAGTCACAGAGCCGATCCATCTCATAGAGGGTCTTCCCCTCCTGTGCCATCCCTCCACCCTCCCAAGCATGATGTCCCTCTCCAAGGACCTGTCCCTCTTGGCAACATGTCCGAAGTATGTCAGACGAAGCCCCAGAATCCTTGCCTCCAAGGAGTAGCTTGGATTAATCCTCTCCAAGATGAATCTGTTTGTTTTCCTGGCAGTCCATGGTACATTCAGTACTCTTCTCCAGCACCACAGCTCAAAAGCATGCACTCTCCATTACATTAAAAAAAAAACCAAAAACGTTTGGGTTGGCAGTCAAAGTACTTTAATTTGATCCACCAAGAAAACACACACACACACACTCACACATACACCACATACTACGAGATATAATAGGTTTGTGGTATTTTGTGTCATTTTCCTTCACAATTTTCTGTCCATCTCTTCAAATTTAGTCAAGTGTCTTGTGACTTCTTGCCTCAGAGCATATTTGTATCCAGGCAGAAAATAGAACTGCCTGCTGGTATTTGCTTTTCTGACTTTTATAACTAATGTTAATACCATGATTGTTGTTATGCGCCCTACAGTCTCCTGTGACTCACGGTGACCCTATGTACAATAAGCTCTGAAACCTGCCCTATCCTCAGCCAATCTCATCCTCTCTGACACATTCAATCCCATTACCCCAGTCACTGAGTCAATCCAACTCATCCATGGTCTTCCTCTCCTGCACTGTCCCTCCACTCTTAAGCATGATGTCTTTCTCCAAAGATTGATCACTCTTGGCCAGGTGCCCAAAGTATGTGAGATGAAGCTTCACAATCCTTGTTCTCAAGGAGTAGCCTGATTTTACTCTTTCCAGGACAGACCTGGTTTTTTTTCCTTGGCAGTCCGTGGTATGTTCAACATTGTTCCCCAGCACCACAACTCAAAGGCATCGAATTTTTCTTCTACCATCCTTAATCATTGTCTGGCTCTCTCATGCATAGCAATTAATTGCAAAGACCATGACCTGGATCAGGCATGTTGTTAGGTGCCATCAACTCATAGAAAACTCCTGTCGACCATATGAGTAAAAGACCTGAATACTTGTATAATTTTAATAATTTCTCCATGTTCAGTGCATT
Source organism: Elephantulus edwardii (assembly GCF_000299155.1). Classification (NCBI taxonomy): domain Eukaryota; kingdom Metazoa; phylum Chordata; class Mammalia; order Macroscelidea; family Macroscelididae; genus Elephantulus; species Elephantulus edwardii. Next base: position 14,255,103 of record NW_006399806.1, read on the forward strand.
GTGGGAGGCAAGCTATTTCAGAAGTGGATAGGAAGTTTGTTATTTGTGCCCAGAAGACCTACTAAAATATATTTTAAAGAAAGAGAGAAACAAATTACATTTAAAATATATAAAAAAAAGAGCAAACACATTATTGTCAAATTGCTCCTAACTCGTGGTTAACCTCAGCTTTGTTTCTGAGGCTGTAAATTTAGAAGGAAACTAAAGTGATTGATTTTTCTCTGGAGAATGACTAGAGAATTTGAATCACTGTCCTTTCCTAGAAATTCCATATATATCCTATTTCTAAGTCAGGAAGGCTCAAAAATTACTTAAAAGGGAACTAAATTCACATCAGTTAAAAATTATTTTCAAAGTGAATATAGATTATTTTGGACATGGAAGGTACACGTAAGAATGGATAAAATTCTACTATCAGACACACGCAGAATGCATGCCTTCATCATTATATGGAAGCTGGGGAGGAAATAAAAGCAAAATTGAGAACTGAGGAACTTGATTGGCTCATTTAGACCCAAACTATGTTACCCTGTTGTTGTGTACTGTCGTGTTGGAATAACCTATAGCTGACTCTTCAGCAGATTTTCAGTGGCAGTTAATCACATAGGAGGAAATTGTTCCTTCTCCTGTGGAGCAGTTGATGGATTTGAATCACATGTCTTTAGGATTACAGTTCAGTTTCTTACTAGACCACCAGGGCAAGCATCCCCATCTAATCTCTGATAAACAAAGGATGTTGGTCCTTCAGTTTTTAATTATGGCAGCCACAAACTTGGTGACTACTGAGATTTTGAAGATGACCACTACCTAGTGGTAAGAAACTGTGCTGTAATCTCAACGACACACAAACCAAATCCACCAACTGCTCCATGGAAGCAGAATGGGCAATCACCTTCCTCCCATGTCATCAACTGCCTCTGAAAACCGGTTATGGATCGAGTCCAACTCGATGGTGCACAACACAGCAATGCAAGTGAAAAACTAGACACTTCATTTTATTTAAAGTTAATTAGTTTACATTTCAATGGCTAATGTTTAAGTTTGAATAGTACAGGTACACAAAGATAAACTCAAATGTCATTTAAGTTAGGAGTACTGCACATATCTCTCAGTTCATTCTATTGGGGGAGTGATCTGCATGTTGCTTCTTATTTTATAGCTTAAATATGTATGTGTGTGCTTTTTAATTATCTGTTATTACGAGTGTACAGCTCTTGTCTGTCAGTCTGATATACTGAGGTGTCCTGTATGATGATGGAAACTTTGCCAAGGATTTTGAACACCAGTAGGATCATAAATGGTGGACATATTTCATCAGAGTGTCCAGATTAAGACAAATAAAAATTAGAATTGATTATCTACTAGTGAAATATCAGTTCTTCAAAATCCCTATGAACAACAAAGGAACACAGCAAGAACACAGGAGGTATATACATCAAATCATAAAATACTCAACTATGAAGAAAAATAGTTGCAAAAATCCATTAATGACTAGAAAGTAGAATATATAAAATATGAATTTAAGAAAATTAGAAGTTGTCAAAACATAGATGGAATGCATGAGGATTGACATTCTAGGCATTAGTTAGCTGAGATGGACTCGTGTTGGTCACTGCCAGCCCTTGATATGTCATGGCTTAGGTCTCAAATCTTCTGTCCCTTGTGACTCCAAACTCCTCACACTATTGTTAATAGTGCTGCAGACAGTCTCTCTTGAATTTAGGAGTCTGTAAATGCAAATTCCAGGCACTAAAATTAGAGAAAGATTACTATCTCAGAAGGTTCTGAAGAAAAGTCCATTGCCTTGAGTTTCTGCTCCTGGATTGATTTCTTGTGGCTTAATGCCTCTTCTCTTCTGTTTACAGCATGCTGGTGTCACAGTAAGATAATTTCCCAGGATTTAGAATCAGACATCTTATTATATACAGTATAATATGGCTTCTCCTATGCTGGAAATGAAAAAGCAAGGGAAATGGTATTTTCTTCATTGTCAAAAAGATACTTTTTAGACAAACAATGCTTGGAAGGAGGAGTGTCATCCAATTCCATAATAGCTTGACTCCAGAAACCCTATGAACCCGGAGAGAGGATGAAAAACACACAAATGTTGAGAACTTTCCTTCATAGGGTCGCTATAGATCACCCACAACTCAACTTAACAACAATAACATCAACATAGAAAGTGATCAGCTGGCCCAGTGGACAGAAAGCAATGCTATCAAGCCAAAGGTGGGTGACTTTTAATCCATGGCCTTCGGGCCTGTCTTTCTTTTTTTTTCCAAACATTTCGCTATGGGTAGCCTGTGACTTGATGACAATTAACCACAACAACAACATTCTGAAGTACACTTTGAGTGATAGGATGCTAACCATGCATGTACATATAGAAAGATAATTTATATATTTATATAATTTATAGAAATGATAATATAATTATTATTGAAATATGCATACCAACAGCCAAAATCAAAGAAGAGGAAATTGAGACTTTTTACCAACTTTCGCTATCTGACATGGACTAAGCATGCAATCAAGATGCTTTAATTAAAATGAGTGAATAGACTGCAAAAGTTGGAGACAAAGAATGTTGTTGAGTCACCTGTTTTTCATAGCGACTCTATGTACCATAGCCCTAAACCTGCTCTATCACTTGCCAATTTATTGTCTCCTACACACCTATTCTACCTCAGTGACTTAATCAATCCATCTCATCGAGGGTCTTCCTCTCCTGCACTGTCCCTCCATCCTCCCAAGCATGATGCCCCTCTCCAAGGAATGATCCTGCCCTGCAACTTGTCCAAAGCATGTCTGACAAAGCTTCAGAATCCTTGCCTCCAAGGAACAGCCTGGTTTCATCCTTTCTAGGGCGAACTTATTTGTTCTCCTAGCAGTCCATGGTACATTCAAGACTCTTCTCCAGTACCACAACTTAACTGCATCAACTCTTTTTCTCTCATCCCTGATTGGTCTAGCTTTCTGATTCATATCAAGTAATTGCAATTACCATTGTCTGTATCAGGTGTGCCTTAGTCTCTGGACTGACAGAATATTAAATAATCCAGGAAGCATTAAAAGAAGATGGAAAGAGTATGCACAGTCCTTATACCAAAAGGACACAGAAGAATTTTATGAAACAATGTATGAGCAAGAGTCTGTAGTGACGAAGGAAGAAGTTCAAGGTGCTGTGAAAGAATTGGCAAAATATAAGGCCAGAGGAATTGATGGCATACCGATTGATGTATTTCAAAAAACAGACCGTGCCCTGTATGTGCTCACCAAGTTGTGCCAAGAAATCTGGAGGACAGCCACCTGTCCAACTGATTGGAAAAGATCTATATTTGTTGCCATTCCAAAGAAAGGTGATCTGACAGAGTGTGGAAATTATCGAACAGTATCATTGATAACACATGGAAGCAAGATTCTGCTGAACATCAACAGAGAACTGCTTGAAGGGCAGGCTGGGTTTAGAAGAGGCCATAGTACTAGAGATATTATAGCTAATGTTATATAAAGAATGATGAGTAGTTAGAAATGATTGACTTAGTGCCAGAAAATAAACTGGAAATAGAATTACTTAATTTTATGAGATCAATGATTTATTGATTACAAATGCCTTTAAAAAAACCTCACAAATTGTGACTATGCATAAAGACCTCAAATGATGGACAACCCAGGAATTTGATTGACTACATCTGTGGAAAGAAGAGTTGGAGAAGCAAAAAATCAGCAGTCAAGATCAGGCTAGTTACTTGATGTGAAACGGACCACCAATTACTCATATGCAAGAGTAAATTGAAATTGAGGAAAATGAAAGCAAATCCACAAGAAGAAAAATATTACTTTGGTTTTATCTCACCTAAATTTAAAAACCAACTCAAGAACTGAACATTAATGATTAAAGACCGGAGGATCTGTAGGTTGCTATTATCAAGAATATTATTCATGAGGGAAGCAAGAGGTAATGGCAAAGACGGGGGATAAAGAAAAGACCAAAATGAATGTCAGAAAAGATTTTTGAAAATTATGCTAGAACAGCGAGAAGTCAAAGGACAAAAATCACCAAAATAAGAAAAGAACAGAGATTTCAAAGGGCAGTTTGAAAATAAAAAGCAAGGTATTACAACATGTATGCAAAGAGCTGGAGTCAGAAAATAAAGACAATAACTTGCTAAGCGTTTCTCAGACTAAAAGAACTAAAAAAACAATTTCAAGTTTTGAACTGTAATACTGAAGGATGTTATTGGCAAAATCTTCAAAATCTTCAATGATACAAACATGACAATATTTGTATTGCAGAATTCACAAGCAGAGTCAATTTAAATTTATTCCTTATGTGATTTCCACTGCCCTTAAGATAGATTAAAAAAATTATATTGGGACAATTTAAACTTGTTATTGTTAGATGTCATCAAGTTGAGTTTCCAAAAATGACCTATGTTGTTCCTATGAACAACAGATCTGAAACTTTCTTGTACCATCCTCAATCTCTGTCATTCTGCTCATTGCTTCAATAACTGTGTCATATATCTGGTTGAGGATCTTCTTCTCTTTCACCAATTCTCTACCCTTCCAAGCATGATGTTCCTCTCCAAAACATACCCTATCCTAGCAACAAGCCACAATATGTGAAATGAAGCTTTATCATCAAAGTTCAAAACAAGCCCTAGGTATTTCTATTGATAATCAAATCTAACTAAGACTATTCGTATATTCATTTAAATGCACATTATTGGTTTTGTTATATGTAAATTCAGTATGTGATCATTCTTACTTTTGCTATATTTCATTACAACATTTTTAATACACAGTATTTGAGGACTTCACATTTTGTTACACCATACTTTAATCACTACGTCTACTTCAGTGAAATAAGTAATAATAAAAATCGTTGTTGTTGTTGTTATTATGTGGTGTCGAGTAGCCTGCAACTCATAGCCATGTTATGTACAACAGCCTAAACCCTGCTTTATCCCGTGCCAATCTTATTGTCTCTCACACACCTACTCCCATTACCCCAGTCACTGAATCAATCCATCTCATGTTCTTTCCCTGGGCTGTCCCTCCATACTCACAAGCATGATGTCGCTCTCCAAGGACTGGTCCCTCCTTGCGACACGTCAAAACTATGTCAGACTAAGCTTCAGAATCCTTGAGTCCAAGAAGCAGCCCAGTTTATACTCTCCAGGACAAACCTATTCATTCTTTTAGCAGTCCATGGTATATTCAATATTCTTCTCCAATACCACAGATCAAAGGCATCAATTCTCCTTTTAACATCCCTAATTACTGTCCAGATGTTCAATTATTATGTGCTATGTATATTATTTAATTGAAATTTTAAAATATAAATATTTGAATTACACAATGGTTGTCATAGCTAAAAAATAAAACACTATGGAATAAATAGTCACCAGGACTGCAGTTTTCAATATTAAGAATACAAAGATTCTCACCACTAGGCCAATTGGATGGTGAATAGGATGGATGGTGAAGAGATTGAGATTGTTAACAGCTTTAGTTTGCTTGGCTCCACAGTCAACACTCTTGGCACTAGCAGCCAGGAAATTAAAAGATGTATTGCATGGGAAACTCTGCTGTTAGAGAACTCTCCAGGGTACTGAAGAGCAATGGTGTCACTCTGGAGACTAAGGTGCCCTTGACACAGGCTATGGTCTTTGAAATCATTTGCTATGCATCAGAGAGTGGACAATGACTAGGGAAGATAGGATCATTGATGCCTTTGAGCTGTGGTGCTGAAGAAGAGTATTGAATATACCATGGACTGCTAAGAAAATGAACAGGTTCAACCTAGAGAGGGTTCAACTAGGCTGCTCCTTGGAGGGAAGGATTCTGAAGCTTTGTCTGACATACTTTGGGCTTGCTGCCGTCCTTGGAAAGGAACACCCTGCCTGGAAGACAGCATAGGAGAAGAAGACCCTCTATGAGGCGGAGATTGATTCAGTTACTAGAGTAGTGGGGGTGGGTGTGTTGGAGACCGTGAGACTGTCACAGGACAGAGCAGGGTTTAGGACTGTTGTACATAGGGTCACTATGAGTCGCATGTGACTCACCTGCATGTGACACAACAACAAACAACATAAAGAAATTGACTGGCATGGAGCCATTTAAAGAAGTAGCATATCATGTGGAACTAATGGTAATGAAGGAAGAAATTCAAGCTGCACTAAATGCATTGGCAACATATATGGCCCCTAGAATTTAAAGGATACCAGCTGACATATTTCAACAAACAGACGATGTCTTTTATATGCTCACCAGGACGTGCTGAGACATCTGGAAAAGAGTTACCTCGACAACTGACTGAAAGAGATCCATATTTGTTGCCATTCCCCAACAAAAGGGGACTTAATAGAATATGGAAATTATCAAACAGTATCTTTAATATCACATGCAAGCACAATCTTGCTGAAAACTGTTAAAAACAGCTAGAAGTATTGTTCATTGAACTGTTAGAAATTAAAGGTGGATTTAGAAGAGGCTGTGGTTCCAGAGATATCATTGTTGATGTCTGATGGATCCTGGCTAAAAGGAGAGAGTATGAACTATACAAAGGCATTTGAATGTACAGATAATAACGAATTATGCCTACCATTGAGAAGAATGGAAATCCCAGAACATTTATTTGTGCTTGTACAAAACCTAAATAGAGACCAAGAATTTCTTGTCAGAACAGAACAAGGCAAAAATGCATGGTGTTAAATCAGGAAAGGCATCCACCATAGTTGTATCTTTTCTCCATACTTATCCAATCTATAAGTTAAAAATACAGTTTGAGAAACTAAACATTTTGAAGTAGGATGTGGCATCAGGACTTTTAGGTTTACTCATCAACAACTGACATTATGTAAATGACACAAACTTGCTTGCTAAAAGTGAAGAAGTACTTGTTACAGAAGATCAAAGACTACAGTTTCCAATATAGATTACACCTCAACACCAGGAAAACAAAAAAAAA
>NW_006399806.1:14265953-14266544 GCF_000299155.1 Elephantulus edwardii
GCCACATTTCTCATCATAGAGCCCAGCCTCTCGGATAATCTGCTCTGCATACAGGTTGAAAAGGTATGTCGCTGACTCTGAGAAGAACAGGAATCCCAGAACATTTAATGGCGCTAATGCGAAACCTATGCTTGGACCAAGAGGCAGTTGTCAGAATAGAGCAGGGTAACACTTCATGGTTCAAAATTGGGAAGGGTGTACGCCAGGGATGTTTCCTGCCTCCATACCTTTTCAACCTGTATGCAGAGTGGTTGATTATTAAATGAAATTTTAGAATGTTTAGATACTTTGAGAAGTTACCATACTTAAATAGGTAGATGAGTACATAAATAAACAATGGTTGTATTACAATCCTTTGTATGCTATTAATGATCTATAACTATCAAATTAAAGCTGTTCCTACAAGACTTGATGAGCAATTACATGGTTCTGAATCTACAAAATTTGAAGAACTTACATAACTTATATATATTAAAAATATATAAGCTATGGAGAAGAATGGTCAATCTCCTCCCATGTGATTAACTGCCTCTGAAAACCAGCTGGAGGTTCAGCTATGGGTTGGTTCCAACTCAATGGAACACACCACCA
>NW_006399806.1:14267809-14268774 GCF_000299155.1 Elephantulus edwardii
CTCTTCAGTACTCTGAAGAGGTCCCTCACAGCTGACTTTCTCAATGCAATTCATCTCTTTATTTCCTGGCTGCTGGTACCAACAGTGTTTACTACAGAGCCAAGTAAACTAAAACTGTTAAGTATCTCAATATTTTCACCATCCATACTGATGCTGCCAGTTGGCCCAGTGGTAAGAATCTTTGTTTTCTTGCTGTTGAGCTTCAATCCATATTGATGGCTGCAGTCTTTGACCTTTTGCTTCAGGGCTTCTTCTGTTTCAGCAAGCAGGGTTGAGTCATCTGAATAACTTAGGTTGTTGATGAATCTTCTCCCCAATCCTTATGCCACATTCCTCCTCATAAAACTGAGCATCCCAGATGATCTGTTCTGTGTGTAGATTGAAAAGGTATGGAGAGAGAATACATCCCTGGCAGATGCCCTTCCCAATTTTGAACCATGCAGTGTCTCCTTGCTCTGTTCTGAGGACTGATGACTGTTCTGATGATGGACCTCTTGGTCCAAACAGGTTTCGCATAAGCACAATCAAATTTCTGGGATTCCCGTTCTTCACAGAGTGAACCACAGCTTGTTGTGATTCATACAGTCAAAAGCCTTTGCATAGTATAGTCAGTGAAGCACAAATATACATTCCTCTGGTATTCTCTGCTTTTTGCCAAGATCCATCTAATATTTGCTATAATGTCCCTGGTACCATAACCTCTTCTAAATTCAGCCTACACACCTGGCAAAATTCCTATACATTGTTGTTCACATCAGATCTTTCCTATTTCCTTTATCTACCTCTCCTTCTAACTGTCAAATTGCTGGACCCTATGATTACCCCTGATCATCTTCTCACGCGTGCTACTACTTTTCCCACTTTGGATACTCATACATGTTTTACTAGTTATCTTTTTATGTCTGAAATAATGGTATTATATAGTATTTTTCCTTATGAGACTGAATTAGTTCACTCAGCATAAT
>NW_006399806.1:14270099-14290499 GCF_000299155.1 Elephantulus edwardii
CAGTTTGTTTTTTCCTCAGAAAAGCTAAACATAGTTCTTCTCCATTGAGAATGATGTTGGTTCTTGGTATATATTTTCACTATTTTGAGGAAATTCCCTTCTATTACAGTTTTGTCGAGTGTCTTTATAAGGGAGGGGTGTTGTATTTTGTCAAATGCCTTTCCTGTATCAATTGCCAAGATCATATATTATTGTTACTTACTTTTTTAAATAGTGAATTATGTTGATTGTTTTTCTTATGTTGAATCATCCTTGTATATCTGTTATGAATCCCACTTGGTCATGGTAAATTATTTTTTTTATGTATTTTTGGATTCTACTGGCTAGGATTTTGTTAAGAATTTTTGCATGGATATTCATGAGAGATATTGGTCTGTAGGTTTCATTCTTGGTAATATCTTTGCCTGGTTTTGGTTTAGGATTATGCTTGCTACATAGAATATTCTGAAAGTGTTTCTTCTTTTTTAATTTTTTTGAAATAATTTAAGTAGACTCGGCACTAAATTCTCCCTAACTGTTTGGTAGAATTCAGCTATAAAGTCATCTGGTCTAGGACTTTTATTATGGGGAAGACTTTTTATGACATTTTCAATTTCTTCTCCTGTGATGGTTCCGTTCAAATATTCTATATCTGTCCTTGTCAATCTGGGTAGGAGACAAATTTTAAGAAATTTCTCCATATCCAGATTTTCAAGTTTATCAAAGCACAGGTGTTCATAGTATTCTGATAATATCAATTTAATTTCCTTTGATTCTGTAGTGATGTCACCTTTATTATTTCTTAATCGAGTTATCTGTGTTCTCTTTTTTTTTCTTCTTTTATTGAGTTTGCCAGTGGTTTGTCAGTTTTATTGTTCCTTTCAAAAAACCAGCTCCTAGTCTAATGGATGGTTTCAACTGTTTTCTGTTTTCTATCTCATTGATTTCATCTCTTGTCCTTATAATTTCTTTTCTTCTAGAAGTTACAGGTTTAGGTTGTTGTTTTATTCTATTTGCTAAAGTGTTGAGTTAGATAGCTGATTCCTTTTCTTTCTTCCTTTTTTATGTGTGTGCTTATTGCTATGAACTTACTCCCTGAGAACTGTCTTAGCTGTGTCCCAGAGGTTTTGGTAAGTAGTATTTTCATTATCATTTGTTTCAAGGAAATTTTTATTTCATTGTTTGTTTTTTTCATACCCAATCATGTTCCAGCAGAGAGTTCTTTAGTTTCCCCATGTGTGGCTTTGTAAGCTTTATTCTCCTGTGGTTAATTTCTAGTTTTATGGCATTTTGGTCTGAGAAGATACTTTGTATTATTTCAATGTTTTTGAATTTGTTTTAACTTGCTTTTTGTTCCAATGTATGATTGATTCAACTTGATTTTTGTTCCAATGTATGATTGATTCTGGAGAATGTGCCATGTGCAGTTGAGAAGAAAGTGAACAGAAGTTTAGTCGGATGCAGTAGGCTGAATACATCCACAAGGTCAAGTTGGCTGATTGTATAGTCTAGATCTTCTACATCTTTTTTTAGTTTCTTTAGAATTGACATATCCTTTGGTGATAGTGGTGTGTTGAAATATCCTTAGACTCTTGTGGTACTATCTATTTCTTTCTTCAATTCTGTTAACTACTGCTTTATGTGTTTTGCAGGTCTATCAATTGATGCATTAATGTTGACCAAGGTTATGTCTTCTTGATCTATTTGTTTTTAATCAGTATATAAGTGCCCTTCGTTATTTTCAATGGTGGTTTTCATTTTGAAATCTATTTTGTCAGAGATTAGTATTGCCACTCTTGCTTTTTTGAGATTGTAATTTCTTGGTATCCTTTTTTCCCAGCCTTAGATTTTGAGTCGATTTTTCTCTTCTTTTTTTTAGATGTGTCTCTTGTAGTCAACATATTGATGGATTGGCTTTTTTTGATCCAGTCTGCTACTCTTTTTCTCTTAATTGGTGTAGTTAGTCCATTCACATTAAGTACGATTATTGTCAGGCAAGGTTTTAATTTTGACATTTTGCCTTGTTTTGTTTTCTATTGTTTCTAATTATTATGGCCCATGCACTTTCCTTTGGTGCCACTTTGTGAAGGATATCACTTAAAATTTCTTGTAGTTTTGGTCTTATTTTCACAAATTCCTTGAGGTCCTTCTTTTCTGCAAAAAGTCTAATTTCGCCTTTATATATGATGGAGAGCTTTTCTGGGTATAGGATACTTGTCTGGCAATTGTTATCTTTCAACTTTCTGTATATTTCATCCCCTTGCTTTCTAGCTCACATGGTTTCTGTTGAGCAATCAGAAGTTATTTAATTGTTTTACCTTTGTCAGTAACTTCCGCCCCCCCGCCCCCCCCACCCCCCACAAAAGATCTAGTCTATTTGCTGTTCTTTGTGCTTCTTGAAAGTTAATTTCCCCATTCTTCAAATACCTGGGAAGTTTTCTTCTACTACTCCACAATCCTCTCAGTTATTTCTCTGTCTCTCCCCTGTTCTGGAATTCCAAACTTTATATATACCTATATATTTCCATATTATGTCACCCACCTGATTCTGATGTTTCCTTCATTTTCTTCATGCCTTATCTTTGATTTTTCATGTGGTATGTTTCTAATGAGGCTCTTGTCAACATTGTTCTCAATGGATTAAAACTAAAAGCATTTTCCTATGAGCAGGACAAGACACGATGCTCACTGTCATCACTTCTATTCAATATTGTATTGGAAGTGCTTACTAAGGCAATGTGACAAGAAAAGGAAATAAAAAGCATCAAGATTGGATAAACAGTTGCTATATGCAGAGGATATGATAGTGTACACAGAAAACCCGGAAGACTGAACAAAAAACCTGTTAGAGTTAGTAGAACAATTTAGTAGAGTGGCAAGATATAAGAGCAATATTGAAAAACCAGTATGATTCTTCTATAGTAACAAAGAAAACTCAGAGTAGGAAATTAAGAAAGCAAAACCATTTACAAGAGCCAACCATAAATTGAGATATTGGGAGTAAAACTAACTAGAGATACAAAGGCCCCATAGAAAGAAAACTACAGAGCATGTCTGAAAGATACAATTAAAGATCTAAAGAAATGGAAAGTGTGCCCTGTTCATGGAGAGGAAGACTAAATATTGCAAAAATGACAATCGTACCAAAATCAATCTACATGTTCAATGCAATCCCAATCCAGAAACCAAATTCATTTTTTCAAGGAATTTGAAAGAGAAATTGCTAAGATTATTTGGAGAGGAAAGATACCTCAAATAAACAAAACACTTTTGAGAAACAAAAATGAGGTGGGAGGCATAGCACTCCCTGACCTCAAAACTACTACATTGCCATAGTAACCAAAAGAGCTTGGTACTGTACAACAATGGAACATAATTGAGAACCCAGAAATAGACTCATCTATCTGTGGTCAACTGATGTTAGAAAAAGAAATCAAAGCTATCAAATGGGGAAATGACAAACTCTCCAACAAACGGTGCTGGCAAAATCGGACTTCCACCTACAGAATGCTTAAACAACATCCACATTTAACATCATACACACAAAAAAAATCAACTCAAGGTGGATTAGAGACCTGGGAGTAAAGTCCAAAACCATAAAGTTCATAAGAGACAAACTGGCTTATAGAAACCCTAGTCTACAGTATAAAGAGACTGCCAAATACAGCCAGAAATACACAATATGGAGAGGATAAAATTGGTGAACGGGGCCTTCTAACTATCCATGTGCACATCAAAAACTTTTTCAACAGGGTGAAAAGATAACCTAATAACTGGGAACAAACATTTGGTAATATTATCTCGGATAAGAGTGTCCTAATGAAAGTTTATACGATATTCCTTGGCCTCCACAAGAAAAAGACTGATAACCCAATTACAAAAGGAGCAAAAGACATGGAAGAAATATTTGGATGGCCAACAGACACTTGAAGAAATGCTCAAAATCATTGGAAATGAGAGGGATAAATATCAAAACCATAATGAGATTGCACCATTTCACTCCAAGTAACAGTGGCAATAATTAATAGGACAACAAGTAATAAATGTTGGAGAGGATATGGAAAGATAAAAAATCTCACACGTTGTTGGTGAGATTGTCAAATGGTACAACCATTCTGGAAGGCAGTTTGAAGATTCCTCAAAAAGCTGAATATAGGAATTTCATATGACCCAGCTATTCCACTGCTTGGAATATACCCTGAGAAAATTAGGACTGAAACACAAATGGAAACTTGTACACCAATGTTGAAAGCAGCATTATTCACCATAACAAAAACATGGAAAGAGCCCAGATGGCCAACCACATCAAATTGATCGAGAAATCATGGCACGTTCCTACAATAGAATACTATTCATGATGCAGGAGCAATGATTGTGTAGATTATTACCTAGTTAGGGAGGAATTGGAGAGCATTATGCTGAGTGAACTAACTCAGTCCCAGAAGGACAAATATTATATAAAACCATTATTGTAGAATGAGTATGAAGATCCAAGGTGGGGGGAGTGTGGAAGCAGAGGGATTAGCATGTGTGTGTGTGTGGTGGGGGAGGATTAAAGATGTGGGTGTGAAATTTGATGGGGGAGAGGGAGGAAATTTAAGATAACCTGGTCTGACAAACAATGTATTCAAATTTTGTAAATAAACTAGTACAAAAGTTTTAAAAATGAAAAATTATGAACATAGAAATTTCATATGACTTAGCTATTCCACGGCTTGAAATATAACTCAAGAAAATTAGAACTGAGACACAAAAGGAGATCTGTACGCCAATGTTCATAGCAGTGTTATTCACCTTCTCAAGAACCTGGAATTAGCCCAAATATCCAACCACAATTGAATGGACTGAGAAATTATGGTACCTTCTCAATGGTTTTAAATATTTTTCATAAAATCCAGAAAGGTAAATAGCTATAGACAACTGTATTCTGACAAGATAGATACATATCTTCCCTGAGGGAAGTAAGTACAAGACGGAAGCCTAAATGTGGAGTGATAAATGGGGGGGGGGGAATGAATCAAATGAAACAAAATAGAACACCTGTTTCATATATTACTGGATATTCTAATTTGTGTGTGTATATGTGTTTGTGCACATCCTTGGTAGCTCAAAGATTAAGTACTTGACTGCTGGCCCGAAAGGTTTTGGTCCTAATCCACTCTGAAGCTCTACAGTAGAGAAAACTGCTGATCTACTCCCAAGAGGCTGTTGTGCAAACAGAGCAAGAGAACACTACATGGTTTAAAATTAAGAAAGGAGTGTGTCAGAGTTGTCTCTTTCCCCTTTACCTATTCCACCCATATGCTGAGTGAATTATTCAAGTAGCTGGACTCTAGGAAGAAAAATTGTAACATTAACAAAATGCATATGCAGATAAAACAATCTTGCTTGTTGAAAGTGAGGTGGACTTTAATCTCTTGTTGTAAAAGATCAAAGAATACAGCCTTCACTATATATTGCATCTTAATGTTAAGAAAACGTAAATTCTAACCACTGAACCAATAGGCAACATCATGACAGATGGAAAAAAGATTGAAGTTGTCAATGATTTAATCTTACTCGGATCCATAATCAAAACCCTTGATACAAGCAGTCAGGAATTCAGGAGACATATTGCAATGGGAAAGTCTACAGTCATGGACTAAAGATTATTAAGGAACAATAATGTCAGTTTGAAGATTAATATGTGTCTGATTCAGGCCATGATTACTTGTATCACTTACTTATCTGGAGCTGGATAATGATTAAAGATGACAGGAGAAGAATTGAGAATTGTCTTGGAGCTGTGATGTTGGAGAAGAGTACTGAATATTCCATGGACTCCAAAAGAACTAATAAACGTATCTTATAGAATGTGCAGCCAGAGTGTTTCTTGAGGCAAAGATAATAAAGTTTCATCTCATATACTTTGGGCATGTTGTTAACAGAGGTTAGTCCTTAGAGGACATCATATTTAGAAAGCTGGAGAATTGCCCATGGAGGGAAAACCATCAGCCAGATGGATTGACACAGTGACTGCTGCAATGGGCCCTCTTGTGTCAGAAAGTGTGAGGATGCAGGATAGGACAGGGTTCAAATAACATTCTTCAGAGGCTCGCTATGGGTCACACTCAACTTGATGACACGTAACAACAAAAACATTCCCATAAGGATTACTACCTCGAAAGTCCCATAGTATACCCTGTCTAATATATATTAGACCCCAAAGTGGGAAGTTTACTCAACTGTACCTAACAACACACATATGCATACACACACACACACACACATACATTTCTCATTCTCTCTCAAACTCAGAATCTAATTGTTAAAATTCTAGGACCGCTAAATATCTTTGGCCTAATATTCTTGTAAAAGACTGCTAAAATTCAATATATGTTGCATTACTACTAATCTATACCTGAGAAAGACAACATTGTCTTCATTAGCAGGCATCTGATTGAAGAAAGGTTACACACTGATTTAAGAGTAAATCTATATTGCTCTGAGTATTTCCATTTGCCCACTATCTCTTCTGTTTCCTTTTCCACACGATCTGATCCAAAACTAAGTATTTTATTTTCAACTCATGTTTTCCTTTTACATGTTCTCATTTTCTAAATGAGAGACAAAAGTTGACAGGCAAGATGAAAAGAGTAATTAAGATTCTGTTTATTCTGTGAGTTGTAATTTACACTTCCTGCTGATTAGCAATGAGCAATATTTGAAAGGTTGACTGTTATTTTGATGTTTGTTTGCTACAGTTAGGATAAGAATAACTTTTCACATGTGTAACTAACAGATGAATGCAAATCACCTATTTTTAAAGGAGAGAGATATTAAAACTAGGATCATAAATTTAATATTCAACTCTAAATGTCTGCTATTTCTCTATAGTTAAGAATTTACCAGGTAAGAGAGGAAGTCTAAAAGTATTATATTTTAGGGCATTATTTTTATCATAGGAGTATGCAATGAGGGTTGCAGAGTGGATTGTATTTGGGGGTAGGGGGTGGGGATTGCGGAGGTGCGGGGGGGATTGTGTACCAATGAGGGAGTTTTTCTTTTGCTTTTCAAGGAGAGGAGCAAACGGGGGGGAGGGGTTTGTGCGGGGAGAAGGGTGCAACAATGAATGAATGGAATTCCAAAATCTCTGTAGATGTTCATTGAAATGAAAAATAAACAACCTAAATTAAAAAAAAGAGAGGAAGTGATATACTCATGGGAACCATAGTAATACCTCAGCATCCTAGAATCTCCAAATTCCTGGATACAATAGAGGCAAAAGTCACAAGGTACAGCATGGAAAGGAATCTGAATGTCGTAGCATTTTGTTACTTGTAGCTGGACTTTGTTTTTTGGTTTTTTTTTTTTTCTGTTGTGTGGATCTACTTCTAGAGTAAGAGAAATATAAATATATATTTTTAAAAAATCCCAAAACTGAAATAGTTGCAAGAGTCAAAATAAAAAATTGAACCCACTGCCATCAACTTGATCACAACACATAGCAATCCTACTGGCCAGACTAGAACTGCTCATAGGATTTCCATAGCTATAAATCTTTACGGAAGAAGATTGCTTTATCTTTCTCCCATGGAGCAGGCTGGTGGATTCACATTGCTGAACCTTTGGTTAGAAGTTAAGCATTTAACTACTGTGTCACCAAGGTTTTTGTGATGATTCAAAGTCAGGTAAAATTTAAGATTAGAATAAGACCTGTTGTCTTCAAGATGATTCATAGTTGTGGTGACTCCATGAATGAGATTGTGCTTCATATATTTTTCATAAATTGCATTTTTTTAATGTCTTCTGGAAGCAATGGAGTTGGAACCCACTCATAGTTGACCTTCTAACATCTTTCATTTAGGGTAATATTTTTGTTGTTACTCATTTGTTTTATTTGCATATGGTTTCTTATTCTGTGTTTTCCTTGAGAGTATATATTTTTTTTAAATAATGAAGCATAGTCCACTATTATATTGGAGTACTCTAGAGTCTTGATGTTGACATATAATACATACCTAAGATGGTAGGATTTAATCTCCTGCATCAACCATTTCAAATCCTCAATTTCATCAAGCAAGATGGTTCTCTGTGTAACACAGTTGTTGGTGAATTTTCCCCTAATCCTAATGCCACATTCCTCTTCATAGTGTCCAGGTTCACTAATTATTTGCTCAGCTTACAGATCAAATAGGTATGGAGACAGGATACATTGCTAATACACACCCTTCATAATTTTAAAACATGCAGTGTTCACTTTTTCTGTTCAGACAACAGTTTCTTGATCTATGTAAAAATTTCAGGAAAACACCTGGGACTCCCGCTTTTCTCAGTGTTAGCCGTAGGTTGTTATGATTCACAGAGTGAGTCAAATGCCTTTATTTAGTCAATATTGTTGTTGTTGCTGTTAGGTGCCAAAGAGTTGAGTATGGCTGATAGCAACCCTATGACCAAAGATCTAAACCTTGTTCTATTCTGCACCATCCTCACACTTCTTGATCCACAAGAGCCCACTGTGGCAGTTCGCTATGTCAACCCACCTACCTGACGGTCTTCCTCTCCTTTGCCAACCCTCCAGCCTTCCCAGCATCATGTCCTTCTCCAAGGAAAAGCCCATCCCAGCAAAATATTCAAAGTATGTGGGGGAAAGCTTATCATTCCTGCCTGCAAAGAGCACTCTGGCTGCACCATGTCCAAGACATATCTGTTCATTCTCTTGGCCATCCAAAGGATTTTCAGTGCTCTTCTCCAACACCACAGCTCAAAGACTTCAATGCTTAATCAATAAAACATAAATAACCATTCTTCTGGCATTCTCTGCCTTCTGCCAATATCCATATGACAACAGCATTGATATCCTTGATTCTGTTTTTGTTATTGGGTCCTATAGAGTCTGAGCTGACTCATTAGCTGACCCAGGTTTTTAAAGGCAATTAATCACATGGGAGGAGACTGCCTATCCCTCTCCCACAGAGCATCTGGTGTCCTCCAAATGTTGCCTTAGGGATTGCAGTGCACCTTCTTGCCACTAGGCCACTAGAGCTCCCTATCTTTTTTTCTATGGCCTCTTAAAGCTCACTTGAACTTCTGGTAATTTATTTGTAAATGTTATATTCTAGCCATTTTTGGATTATCTTCAGCAATATTTTGGCTATATGTGATATTAATGTCATAGCTCCATATTTTCCACATTCTGTTGGGTCACCTTTCTTAGAAAAGGAAAGAAATACTGATCTCTTTCATTCAGTTGTCCAGGTGGCTATCCTCCAAATTTATTGGCATAAACCAGTGAGCATATCCAAGGCTACATCTGTTAGTTGAAAGATGCCAGTTAGTGTCACTTCAATTCCTAAGGCCTTTTTTTTTTTGGTCAATGCTTTTAGTGCATCACTGGCTCAATACGTAACATCAAAAAAGGATTGAAGTTGTTCATCATTTTGTCTTACTTGAATCAACAATAAACATCCTTGATTTCAGCTTTCAAGAGATCAGGAGACAATACATTGTGCAAGTCCACTGTCAGGGACCTTTCCAAAATACAGATATCTGTTTGAAGACCAAGGTGATACTTATTCCTACCTTGGTCATTTCAGTCACTTGCTACATGTCTGTGAACTGAATAAGGATGACAGAAGAATTGATGCCTTTGAGTTGTGGTGTTAGAGAAGAATATTAACTATTTTATGGACTGTCCAAAGAAGAAAAAAAATACATCTTGGAAAAAAGTGAAGCCAGAGTGTTCCTTGGAGGCAAAGATGGAGAAGCTTCATCTCTCAAACTTAAGGCAGTTGAACTACCTTGACTGTGGACACTTGATCAGCATATTCAATAACATCAGTAACTGTCAGGCCAACATAAGAGATAGGTGGTAAAAAAATGGAATTACTTACAAAAGCATGGACCAGGTTTTACCAGGGACCAGTTTTGTATACTGGATATTATTGAGGGAAACAGTTCTCCTTTATGGAGTTAGTAGATGGTAAACTTGGCCTTCCCCACACTGTATTGTTCACAGCTTCAGTTTGCTCGGCTCCATGGTCAACACTCTTGGCACCAGCAGTCAGGAAATCAAAAAACGTATTGCGATGGGAAAGTCTGCGGTTAGGGACCTCTCTAAAGTACTCAAGAGCAACGGTGTCCCTCTGGAGACTAAGGTGAGCCTGATACAGGCCATGGTTTTTGCAGTCACTTGTTATGCATCAGAGAGTTGGACAATGACTAGGGAGGATAGAAGGAGAATTGACGCCTTTGAGCTGTGGTGCTGGAGAAGAGTATTGAATGTACCATGGAATGCCAAGAAAACAAATAGATTCATCCTAGAGAGGGTTAAACCAGGCTACTCCTTGGAGGCAAGGATTTTGGGGCTTAGTCTGACATACTTTGGACATGTTGTAAGGAGAGACAGGTCTTTAGAGAGGGACATCATGCTGGGCAGAGTGGAGGGACAGCGCAGGAGGGGAAGACCCTCTACGAGGTGGATTGATTCAGTGACTGGGGTAATCGGGATGGGTGTGTCAGAGGCAATGAGATTGGCACAGGATAGAGCAGGGTTTAAGGCTGTTGTACATAGGGTCGCTATGAGTCACAAACGACTCGACGGCACATAACAATGTAACAACAAACATTTGCAGCTTTTAATATAGTATTTAGAGGCTGATTTGAATCTTGTCCCAGCAGAAGGCTTTCTGCTGGCTCTCAAGGGAATCATGTAGTTTTTAGAGGATGGTAAACTTCACATATGACATAACATGAGAAATTCTAGGGAGCATTATGTTAAGTAAAATATTTGTCACAAAAGGACAAATACTGTGTAACACCACCATTATGAAAATAGGAGAAAAAGTGAGCAAGATATGTTTAGATGTTCAAAAAGAAGAGGGAAAAGGGAGAAAAAAGGTCCAAAAAGCGGGTGGGGAAATTGCTACAATAATGTTTTTGTTATTGTTGAGTCAGCCATGATTCATAGCAACCCTATCCACAATAGCTCTGAACCTTGTTCTATACTGGGCCAATCTCAATGTCTCTGACACACCTACCCTCATTACCAGGTTACTGTGTCAATACATCTCATCTTTCTTTACTGTGCTGTCCCTCAACACTTCCAAGCATCATTAATGTCCTTCTCCAATGACTGGCCACTCCTGGCAACATGCTGAAATATGTATTATGGAGCCTCAAAATTCTTGCCTCTGATAATAGCTTTCCCTTATCCACTCCAGGAGAGACCTGTTTATTCTTTTAGCAGTCCATGATATGTTCAATACTCTTCTGCACCACCACAACTCAAAGGCATTAATTCTTCTTTTGACGTCTTTGGTCTTTTTCTAGCTCTCTGAAGCACAATAGATTAAGACCATATTCTGATAATGAACATCTTAGTCTCTAGTGTGACTTCATTGCTCTTTAGCACACTGGATAAGTCTCTGACAGCAGATACGCCTAAAGCAGTTAATTTTTTTTATTTCTTGACTGCTGATGAGAAGAGTGTTCATTGTGGATAAGTCTCTGACAGCAGACCAGGCTGCCGGTACCAAGAGTGTTCACTGTGGAAACAAGCAGGCTGAACTTGTTAACAACTCCAATCTCTTCTCCGTCTTTCATTATACTACCAATTGGCCCACTTGTGAGAATCTTAGTTTTCTTAATATTGAGCTTCAATCCATATTGAAGGCTGCAGTCCTTTACCTTCTGCAGCAAATTCTTCAGGCTCTCCTGAGTTTAAGCAAGCAAGGTTTTGCCATCTGCATAATCAGGTTGTAGATGAGTCTTCCTCCAATCCTGTTGCCACATTCCTCCTCATAAAGTCCAGCCTCCTGAATAATCTGTTCTACATATGAATTGAAAAGGTATTTTATGGTGTCTTGATGTATCACTGATGCACTTCTTTCCTAATTTTGAACCATGCAATGATTTCTTGCTCTATTTTGTTGACTGCTTCCTGATCCAAGTATAGATTTCACATAGCACTATGTTCTGGGATTCTCATTCTTCTCAAAGTTAACCACTATTTGTTGTGATCCACATAGTAAAATGCTTTTTCATAGTCAATGAAACACAGACATTCCTCTGGTACTCTCTGCTTTCAGCAAAGAGCCATTTGATAAATTCAATGATATCCCTACTACCCCGACCTCTTCTAAAGCCAGCTTGTCTTTCTGGTAGTTCTATGTCAGTGTACTGTCCAATTGTTTTTGTATGCTCCTCAGCATGATTTTGCTTGTGTGTGGTATTAGTGATATTGTTCTATAATTTACAAACTCTGTTGGATCACTTTTTTTTTTTCAAACAAGAATAAATATAGATCTCTTCCATTTTCTTGGCCAGGTCATTTTCCTCACAACCTGGTGAGCATGTCCAGGGCAACATCCGTTTGCTGAAATATGTAACTTTGTATGTCAACTCATTCCTGGGACCTTGTTTTTGCAAATTCCTTCAGAGTCACTTGAACTTCATTATTAATCACCATTGTCTCTTGCACATGAACTGGTTCATGAAATTCTTCTGTGTGAGCCAATTCTTTCTGGTATAGTGACTCTGTGTACTCCTTCCATCTTCTTTTGATGCTTACTGGGTCATTCAATATTCTGCCTTAGCACCCTTAAATACTGTAACTTGTGTCTTGAATTTGTTATTCAGTTCCTTCAGCTTAAGAAATGCTGAGTGAGTTCAGCCCTTTTGATTTTCTGACTCAGCTTTTTACACATTTCATTGTAATACTTCGCTTTCTCTTCCCAAGCTGCCCTGTGAAATTTTCCTTTCAGCTCATTAACTTTCAGGTTTCTTCTCTTTGCTGTGGTTTCTTAGTGTCCTAGTGCAATATTCAGAGTCTGTACTGACATCTACTTTGGTCTTGTCTTCCTCTTTTGTATTTGTAATGACCTCTTGCATTCTTTATGCATAATATATTTTATATCCTCCTACAGCTCATTGTGGTTTTTGCACACTATTGCCCAAGCCCGCAAGCCTGTTCATGAGATGTTGGTTTGTTTTTTTTTTTGTTTGTTTGGTCTTGTTTTGTTTTGTTTTTTAATTCAGGTGGGGTAGGTTCCAGATCAAATTGGGTTCTTGTCTATTTGATTTCATTTTCTTTAGCTTCAGTTTTAACTTGTATGAGTGGTTGATGGCTTGTTCCACAATCAGCACCTGGCCTAGTTTTCATAGCTGATATTGAGATTCTCCAACAATTCTTTCCATAGGTACAGGTGATCTGATTCCTTTATGTATTATTAGCTGAAGGCCATGCACATAGTCACCATTTATGTTTCTTATAAAAGGTATTGGCAGTGAAGAAATTATTGACTGTACAGAATTCTATAATTTTATCTCCAGCTTCATTTCTGTCATCAAGCTCATGTTTTCTTACTACTGATCTGTTTCCCCTTTTCCGACATTCTGCATTCCAGTTCCCAAATTCTGCATTCCAGTAATCCATTATTATTAGTGCATCTTGTTTACATGTTTGATTTCTGACTGAAAAGGTTGGTAGAAATAATTCATTTCCTCTTCTTTGACTCTGGTTGTTGGTGTAAATAATTGAATGATGATGGTATTGACAGGTGTTCCTTGGATGTGTATGAATATTATCCTGTCACTCACAATGTTGTATTTCTGGATGGATCTGGAAATAGCCTTTTTAACTGTGACTGCAGCCCTGTTTATCCTTACCTTTAAATTTCTGGCATAGTAGATCAAATGATTGTCTGAATAAAACTGTTTCGTTAGAATCCATCTCATCTTTCCAATGCCTAGTATGTCAATATTGTTGTTGTTGTTGTTGCTATGTGCCGTCGAGTCGTTTCCGACTCATAGCGACCCTATGCACAACAGCCCTAAAGCCTGCTCTATCCTGCGCCAACCACACTGCCTCTGACACACCCATCCCGATTACCCCAGTCACTGAATCGATCCATCGCATAGAGGGTCTTCCCCTCCTGCGCCGTCCCTCCACCCTCCCAAGCATGATATCCCTCTCCAAGGACCCGTCCCTCCTGGCAACATGTCCAAAGTATGTCAGACGAAGCCCCAGAATCCTTGCCTCCAAGGAGTAGCTTGGTTTAATCCTCTCCAAGATGAATCTTTGTTTTCCTGGCAGTCCATGGTACATTCAGTACCCTTCTTCAGCACCACACCTCAAAAGCATCCACTCTCCTTCTGTCCTCCCTAGCCATTGTCCAACTCTCTGATGCATAACAAGCGATTGCAAATACCATGGCCTGTATCAGGCGCACCTTAGTCTCCAGAGAGACACTGTTGCTCCTGAGTACCTTTGAGAGGTCGCTAACAGCAGACTTTCCCATCGCGATATGCTTTTTGATTTCCTGACTGCTGGTGCCAAGAGTGTTGACTGTGGCGCCGAGCAAACTGAAGCTGTGAACACTCTCAATCTCTTCGTCATCCATCCTGACACTGCCAATTGGTCCAGTGGTGAGAATCTTTGTCTTCTTGACATTGAGCCTCAATCCATACTGAAGACTGCAGTCCTTGACCCTTCGCAGCAAGTGCATGAGGTCCTCCTCAGTTTCAGCAAGCAGGGTTGTGTCATCTGCATAACGCAGATTGTTAATAGATCTTCTACCAATCCTGATTCCACAATTCTCCTCATAGAGCCCAGTTTCTCGGATAATCTGCTCTGCATACATGTTGAAAAGGTATGGAGACAGGATGCATCCCTGGCGTACACCCTTCCCAATTTTGAACCATGCATTGTTACCCTGCTCTGTTCTGACTACTGCCTCTTGATCCAAGTACAGGTCAGTATTAGTGTGTTCTATTTCTCTCTTAACAATGTCCAGTATATTTACATTCATGCTTCTCGCATTCCATGTTCCAATCACTAATGTCTGCTCTCAACTGTCTCTCCTATATTGTATTTGCCAACTTGAGAGCTAAACTTCAGATATCATATCTGCTAGTCTAAGTGTGCTTTATTGTTTATAGGGTTTTCAAAGGCCTGTTATTTCAGGAGTGGATGTCCAATCTTTCTCCCTAGTCTATCTTCATTTAGATACTCAGCTTTGGAGCCATATCTGGCAGACAAACATTTTACCCAGAAAAGCAGATGAAACACATTTATCATTATAAAAGTAACCAATATAGTGTTGATCTCTTCCCACTTTGGTACCTGTAATTTTGTTTTGTCCCTCCACCCTGATCCGTCTGCATCCGCTTCTGCCTTTCTCCTGATTACTGCCTTGACTGGCCAGCATTCCCCCTTCTCCTCCCCTTAGTCAATCCTAGATACAGTGGCTCAAGCCACCAGTCACTTTTGAGATGCTGATCTCTCCAAACCACTGCTCCCCTCTCTGGCATTGCCACTGCCCATCTACCACTGTTGCTCACCTCTCTTGCATTCATAGCAGAGGTGTGTGTGTGTGTGTGTGTGTGTGTGTGTGTGTGTGTGTGTGTGTGTTTGAAGAGACAGGGTGATAAAAGAAGTAATTTTAGAAAGTTCAGCCTGAAAAACAACTTAACAGGTACTTGGTGTTCATTGCAACAGGGTGTGGAAATGTTTTATTAGGAGATAACATGTGTTTTGTGGGTTTCTTTTGTTTGTTCAAAATAATTTTTGTATTAGTTTACTTACAAGTTTGTATACAGTTGCTTTTCACAGTGAATTCTTCCCATTTTCTTTACCCACCCTTTCATTCATCCATCAAAGTGTGGGACCCTGTGATTAACCATCTTTATGTTTCTGCTCCCACCCTTTTCTCCTTGTATCCTTGAATACACATTCTACAATAATGGTCTTGTACCAGTATTTGTCCTTATCTCACTGAATCAGTTCACTTAGCATAATAATCTCCAGTCCCTCCTAAGTTAGGTAGTAATTTGCAAAATCATGCTTTGTGGTTTTTGACCTAATACCAGGCACCCTCCCTGAGATCTTAGTCTGTCTGCCTTATCCCATCTGGCCCTAGTTAGAGATTATGTATTCATATTTTCTGAGGGAACATGAGTGGTTGTCTTTTCTGTAACTTCTTCAGACTGACTCGGGATGGAGGCCAGCTTGGCAGAGTAGAAATCTCTATCTGCCTAAAACTTTTTCTTTGCTAGTCCTCAGGTTTGTCTTCTGGAATTATGGGTTGAAATTCTCAAATAACCATGAGTTTAAGGAACTAATGAATCCAGTTGCTCATTAATTTCATTATTAGGCTAGACAGGGACCAAAAATTAGAAATAATAGTATTCCCACTGGAAGTCCTAGTAGAGGTGGAAAAGAGATGAAAGATGGACCTTTTTATCGGTCCATGAGCAAGTATTTAAAATTAAACAGTCTTTTAAGGCATCTTATAATTGTTAAGTGCTGTTGAGTCATTGGCGACTCATAGCGACCCTAAGAATGAAAGTCCTCAACACCTGTGTGACTTTCATCCTTTCTCCAGGTTCATAGGGTTTCTGGAGGCAAGCTATTTATGGGAGTGGATGTCACTCCTGCTTCCAAATCTTATGATTAGACTAAATATAAATACCATAGAACTTTATTCATTAAGTTGTATATAAAGTAAGGAAAATATCTTTATTTAAGAAGAATAGAAGGTAGTATACTACTGAACTAAGAGTATTTAAGATTAAGAGAAGCTAGGACATTCAAAATTTGAGTGGAATGATGCATGCTGTTCCACTTGATAAACTATAGCAGCCATTGTTTATTTTTGTTTAGTCCCTCCATCCTTTCTTTCTACTAAATTTTCCTGTGCCATGTCATGAAACTGTCAATCATATGGATTCAACCTCTTTTCTTCAGGTGTGGTTATACAATCAAACAGGGACCCATAAGCGTAGAAGAGAGAGAGAAAAATACTGTAGCTACAACAGAAAACAAAAAGCCAATACAAAATGAATATACTCTTATATAAATTGTTGCTGGAGAAGATACTGTGGACTCTTTCATTCACGTGTTGTTGTTGTTGATTGCCATCAAGTCGAGCACAACCCACAGCGACCCTATGAATAAAAGGCCTGAAGCCTGTCTATAACTATCATCATTTATCAAAGTTCATAGAGTTTCTAGAGGCATTTTGTTTAGAAAGTATATGCCACTCCTGACATAGGATATAATTAAGAATGAAGCCATGAGAAATGTAATCAGTGTTGATATAGTGTAAAGAATGGAGAGTGGTGGCATGTTTACTTTGTGGGAGCCAAATAAATACCCTATATCACTCAAGGTTAAGTTTTGTGGTTTTGTTATTTTTGTATTTATTGCAACAAAAAAAATTGAAATGTAGCAGTATCTTGGGAGAAATAAGAAATTCTACTGGATATTTCATTGAGGATTTTCAATTTTGGAGCTGTGTTAATCTTTGACTCCGTCATGCTAACTATGAAAACTACCTTCATCACACTCTTTCTAACGAGCCTTACCTACTTCTGTCCAAAGACTGACCATACTGTGATATTAACTTTTCCTTAAAAGAAAGGTCAGTTTTAAGGGTTTTTTTCTTTCCATCTATTTGTTTTAAAGTTAATGCTTCTTGTGTAGTGTTCCTACTTAATGGTTTATTTTGCTTCATTCTCTTTCTTTGAATTCAACAAAATGTTATTTTTCTACTGACTTCCTAATCTTTTTCTTGTTTCTGGGATTTATACCTGTAGCAGTGGCCCTATATACAGATTTTATTTAATGCTCCCATTTTTATTTTCTCATGTCCAGTTTGCAATCTACACTGTCTGCGAGATCAGTGTGATACATAAGCTTTTCTAGGTAGAAAATCCTTGCTGTTATTGGAAACCCAGTCTTGGGTTTCATCCTGATGAAAACTATCCTGTTAAAAAAATAAAAGAGCAATTTTGAACTTGATTTGGTTACCACTATTCTTGCCATGGTACTTGGACTGTCCTTAAATGAAAAAGGACAGGGCATGATTACTTACTGCAATTTTGGCAAGGGAAAAAGTTGTAGTGATACTGGATTAGTACATCTAGAACTTGCTTTTACAACGAAAATTCATAATGATACTTAGATATATTCTCAATATATATGAAGATTAATAAAAGTGTCATGGTTGTTTAGCCTACTTTACATATGAAATTTTGAAATCTCCTTCAATTTAAGATACCAATAATTTTATTTTATTGTGGCACAAAGTATTTCACATCAGTTAGTGTGATACTTTAGAAATTAAAGATCTCTGGAATAATCTTTAGAAATATTATATTATGAATTGCAAAAATCTTAACTACTTTCTGTTAAAAGACATTTACTAAGTTAATGATTTTGAAACTCATACTTCAGAAAGATTGGCACACTACAATGTGGTTATCTCATTATTTCATAATTATTAAAAACTGAATAAAAACAAAGTTTGCTGCTGTTGTTATTATGTGCCATCAAGTTGCTTGAGACTCATAGTGACCTGATGTACAAAAGCCCTAAACCCTGCTTTATCCTATGCCAATCTCACTGTCTCTGACACACCTACTTCCATTACCCCAATCCATTTCATCATGAGTTTTTCTCTCTTGTGCTGTCCTTCCACCCTTCCAAACATGATGGATAGTCCGTCCTTGCAAAATGTCCGAAGTATGTCAGATGAAGCTTCAGAATCCTTGACTTCAAGGAGCACCCTGGCCTCACCTTCTACAGGACAAACCTGTTTGTTCTCCTAGCAGCCCATGTTATATTCAACACTCCTCTCCAGCACCACAGCTCAAAGGCATCAATTCTCTTTCAATCATTCCTAGTCATTGTCCAGCTTTCTGACACATAGCACACAACTTCATGAAGATCATGGCCTAGATCAGGTGCACCTTAGTCTGCAGCCTAATGTTGCTCTTCAGTACTCTGGAGAGGTCCCTGATAGCTGACTTTCCCAATGCAATTCGTCTTTTGATTTCCTGGTTGCTGGTACAAAGTGTACCAAATGAGTCACCTTTAGTTACAACTTATGGAAATCCTACATGTTGTAGGAACTGTACTACAAAGGTTCTTCAATTGCTGAGATTGTTCAAAAACATATCACCAGACCTTTATTTTAAGGTGACTATTGATTTGCAGCTGAGTATTGAACAATACGTGCTACCAGGACTTTACTAATGTTACATTACCCCTGTATTTGCACTGTCAATTTTGGACTTTTCTGGGTTTGAAATTTTGGTACAGTAGATTGCTCAATATGACTTTTCTAGCCATTGCCTTTGACTTTTGCCAGATGATTAAGTAAGACTATACAATTTAGAATGTTTGTATCCCTAACAAGGGATTTGGATAGCTTAATGAAATGTAAATAAATAATATCTTTGGGATGTGGACATGTAATTAATTTCTGTAAACTACTAACAAGGTAATTGGTTAGCTTTATCATCCTGACAGGCTTAAATTGAGTAGGGACAGGGGCAAAAGAGAGTCATCTTGCTATCATGAAAGAACAGAGTGTCCTACATGTTAATCTAGGCAAAAGTTTACTCCACTATAAGAAGACTCAGACCAGGTCCCAAGAAGCAGCGATAGTATAGATGGTGGAGGAGAAAAGACCAACATGAGACAAAGGTGTACTGTGATTCCCTGGAATCCGAGTAAACAAAAAGCCTTCACGTAGGCTTACCAATGGAGAGATAAAGAAGTAATCCAGAATCAGGAGGCACCTCCAGTTAGGCTAAAGATCAAGGGGCCTGTGAAAGTGCTGGAGAACTTGTTCTGACTAAGAAATTGTGTCTTCACTGGTTTCGACCTGAACGTTGACCTTTTTGTTGTTGTTATTTTGTACTGTGCAGTTGGATCCAACTCATAGGTGATCCTCTATCAGATTTTCAGAGGCAGTTAATCACATGGGAAGAGATTATCTTTTTTCCACAGAGAAGCTGATAGATTGAAACCACCTGCTTTGGGGTTGACAGCACAACCCTATAACACTAAGACACCAGAGCTCCCTTCTGACCTGAATGGTAAGCTTTTAACTTCCCAGTTAAACCTCATAAGCATGAAGTTTGATTGTTAGTTCTTTAAGCACTCATGTGAGTCATTACAGCAGCAAACCCACTGGCAGATCAGGGAGATCTATGGAATGGCTTGTTAAGTGTCACTGAGTCGACTATGCTCCACAGAGACCCTATGATGTTAATCCTATTTTATCCTATGCCATCTTCAGCATCTCTGATATACTAGAGTCCAACTTTACAGTCACTGCATCAATCTATTGAAACATGGAATATATGAAGTATGAATCTAGTAACATCAGACATTGCCAAAAATGAAGTGGAACACATAAAGATTGATATTTTAGGCATTAGCAAGTTAAGATGGGCTGTCATGACCACTTTAAATCAGATAAGTATATAATCTACCATGTCAGAAATGAAAAATTGAGGAAGAATGTTATTTCATTTATGGTCAGAAGACCATTTTTAAATGTATCCTGAAGTATACTGCTGTGAGTGACAGGATACTATTCATTCACATACAATGTAGAGCTGTTAATACAACTATTGCTAAAAATACCT
>NW_006399806.1:14291629-14295544 GCF_000299155.1 Elephantulus edwardii
GAACAAACTGGGGAGGAGGGTAGAGAGAATGGTGCAGCAATGAAGGAATGAAAACCCAAAATCCCTGTAAATATTCATTAAAACTAATAAAATTTAATAATAATAAAAAAATACTCAGCAACTACTAAAGCCAAAGTTTAGAAATTAAGGATTTCTACCAATCTCTGCTGTCAGAAATTGAATAAACAAACACAAGATCAAGATTCATTAATAATTATTGGAGTCTGGAATACAAAAGTAGGAAACAGAGAAGAGAGACTGGTAGCTGAAAATTGTGAATGTGATGACAAATTATGTTGGATATTGAATGACTGAAATTTGTATTATTACATATTCATTGAAAATGCCTTTAAATAAAACCACACACACATAAGTAGTTATTACACACATGGAATTCAACGAGTGAACTGCACAAAATCAGATTTATTAAATCTTTGGAATGAATTACTAGAGAGTCTCAGCATCTAAAACCAGACCAAGTGTTGACTGTGGAAGAGAACATTAACTACTCATGTGCAAGTTCAAGTTAACACTAAAGAAAATTAAACTGAGCTCATAAGGACTAAATTATAACCTTGTGTCTATTATTCTTTCTAAACTTAATAACCAATTCAAGAATGGGTTTGAAACACTTAAACTAATGTTCAAAGGCAGAAGAATTGTGGGATGATATCAAGGATACCATCCATGAAGAAAGCAAGTTATTTTCACCACAGAGGAGAAAGAAAGGACCAAAATCGATCAGAAGAGACTATTACAACTACATTAAAGCAGTGAGAAGTCAAAACAAAGGGAAGAATTGCTGAAATGAAAGAAATGACCAGAAGATTTCAAAAGGCAGCAAGAAAACAAAACAAAGTATTATGAAAGAATGTATAAGAGCTGAGTCAGAAAATACAAAAGGAAGAACTTGCTTGGCATTTCTTAAGCTGAAAGAACCAAACAAATTTAAGCCTTGAGCTGAAATACTGAAGGATGTCACTGGCAAAATCCTGAATGATCTAGGAAGTATCAAAAGAAGATGGAAAGAATATACAAAGTCATCCTACCAAAAAGGTTTGTCTGTCACAGAACCATTTCAGGAATTAGAATATGATCAAGTACTAAAGGTAATAAAAGAAGAAATTCAAGCTGTTCTGAAAGGATTGGAAAAAGTAAGTTGCCGGATATGCAGCCCTAGAGAGACTCACCAAGTTATGCCAGGAAACTTGGAGGACAATGACCTTTGCCAATCAAATAGAAAGGACCATATTTGTTTCTATTCCCAAAATAAGTCAATCAGTAGAATGTGGAAATTACCAAGTAATTTAATTACTATTAAATGTGGGGGAAAAAACTTACTGAAGCTTATTAAAAAATTACTAGGTAGAAAACTGTCAGAGATTCAATCTAGAATCACCTGGAAATGGAAGAAGATATGGCAGGAACAGTATCATTACTGATGTCAGACAAATATTGGCAGAAAGGAGAGAGAACCATAAGGATGCCTATTTGTGTTTTATTAACTATGAAAAAGCATTTGAATACATGAATCATAACAAATTACAGCTGACATTAAAAAGAATGGGAAACCCAAAACACTTAATTGTGCTCATGTAAAACCTATGACTAGACCAAAAAACTGCTCTCAAAACAAAAAAAAGAAAAAAGGAACACTGCACAGTTTAAAATCAAGAAAGGTGTGTACCATGGATATAACCTTTCCTTTTAATTATTCGATCTGCATGCAGAACAAATCATTCTACTGTTGCAGGTAGAATTCACAGAAGGGCATGCAAGATGATAGGATCTTATCTGACTTCATAGGACATGACTTTGTGTCAATTTTGGTGATAGAGACACTTGGGGAATTAGTGGAGGTCAGATACAACCAACAACATACAAGATGCATAGTTTTTACAGAGATGAACTTCACAGTGCTTCACAACATAAAAATAACCTTTACCAGGGAAATAAGTTATACTCAGTGATACAGCGAGCAAAAGGAGATGAAGAACTACTGGTACGTGCCCTCTTATTATTTCACAGAAAGGGGCACTCATCAGGCTAGTGGTTGGTTATTCAGCTACACGACTCTGTATTTTTTATTTCAGTGAATGGGATGTGCTCTGGTTTTGTTTCTTGGATTTGTTTTTTTTTTTTTTACAAGCAAGGCAAAATGAAGAAAAATGTGTTCTGATGTCACTATTTTCAGGGAGATTTTTTCAAAATGATCAATCATGAAGCTGCATTTAATTTTAATTTAAATTTTGCGTTTAGTTAAAGCACAGAACACTAATAAAATATTGATTTCAAAGTGAAATTTAAGTTAACATTACTGAGTAGTATTTTTATGATTCTGTATTTTACCCAAATCAGGTATATTTCCATTTTATACAGTATTTAAAGAACTATATTAAAGTTTTGTTTTAAAAGGTTTCTATGAGATTTTATTATAATGCTTTTGACTAGGCAAATATAAAGCACTGTCAATATTCAAATGTTCATCTGAGGGATTAACACATATAAAACAAGAATTCTGAGTAAACGTAATACATGTAAAAAAAAAAAAACCAAGGCTCTTAGGAAGGTATGAATAATACATCAAATAATAAATAATACGTGAGCATTGATTGACAGTAAAGAATATTTTATATGTCCATTATGAATGAAACCTTTTTAATGGCACTCTATGTCCAAGTTTATTCTTTGAACTTGCAAATAAATTAAAATTTTATCTGAGAGTCTACTGTTTTCAGCAGGGGAGTGATGTGTCTTGTTTGTGCTCTCTTAACTAAAAAAAATTACTCTAAGTATTAAAGAGATCATGGAGGAAGGAAGCCTATACAGAGACAAATGTTTTGTTTGGGTGTTTTTGGGTTTGTTTGTTTTTTTTATCCTACAAGGGCTAATTTGATAGAATTTATCTTTGATCTTCTTGTATGAAGTAGAAGACAAGAAAAGTTAACTGTAGCATAAGCATTGGAGAATAGCCCGAAGCAAAGAGTGTAACCTTTGTGGACCACAGAGCCTCCCTTCCAATTACTGAATTTAAGAACCATTTGACAAACAGGTCTGAGACATTGAAGCTCAATGATAGAAGACCAGAGGAACTGTGGGATAACATCATGGATATCATTCATGAAGAGAGTGAAAGGTAATTACAGAAACAGAGGAGAAAGAAAAAAAAGCAAAGCAAAATAGCTATCAGTAGAGATTATGAAAATTGCACTGTAGCAGCAAGAATCCGAAAGGAAAGGATGGCATGTCACAGAAAAAGTAGAAGACATAGAAGAGCTTCTCAAGAAGATAAAGCAAATTACAACAAAAAATGCAAAGAACTTGAGTCAGAGAAGAAAAAGAGAAAACTTATTTAGCATTTTTCAGCCTGAAAGAGCTTAAAAAGAAACTAAAGCCTAGAGTTGAAGTACTGAGAGATATTATGGGAAAAATCTTGAATGATCTAGGAAACATCAAAAGAAGATAGAAGGAAAACACAGGGTCATTGTACCAAAAAGAATTTGTTGACACTGAAAAATTTCAGAAATTATTATACACCCACAATGCAAAGTTAATGACGGAAGAAGTATAAGCTTCACTGAAGGTACTGGCGAAAAAAAAAATGGCTCTAGGAATCAATAGACATGTTTCAAATAATAGAGAAGCAGCCCTAGACATGCTCATCAGTTTATGCTAGTAAATGTGGAGAACAGCTGCCTGCATGGCTGACTGACTGGAACAGATCCATATTTATGCCGAGTTTCTAATACAGTGACCCAGAAGTATGTTAAAATTATAGAACAAATTTTTTTTTTTACTTAAAAAGAATGTTTTACTAGGTCATTAGTTTGTTTTTTTTTCTATAATTAT
The DNA here is from genome assembly GCF_000299155.1 of Elephantulus edwardii. Taxonomy (NCBI): domain Eukaryota; kingdom Metazoa; phylum Chordata; class Mammalia; order Macroscelidea; family Macroscelididae; genus Elephantulus; species Elephantulus edwardii. Next base: position 14,295,479 of record NW_006399806.1, read on the forward strand.
ATTTTATTAATTTTCATAAACATTTACAGAGATTTTGGGCTTCCACTCATTCATTGTTGCACTATT
>NW_006399806.1:14297212-14300405 GCF_000299155.1 Elephantulus edwardii
TTCCCCCACTTCACTGATTTCATCTCCTTGTCAAATTATTTTTATGTGCCACTGAGTTGCTTGTGACTCATAGTGATCCCATGTACAATAGCCCTGAACCTGCTCTATCCAGTCTCAACTTTACTGTCTCTGACACACCTACCCTCATTACCTCAGTCACTGAATCAATCCATCTCATTGAGCGTCTTCCTCTCTTAAGATATCCCTTCACCCTTTCAAGCATGATGTCACTCTCCAAGAACTGGTCCCTTCTTGCAACATGCCCAAAGTATATCGAACAAAGCCTCAGAATCTTTGCCTCCAAGGATCAGCCTGGTTTCCCCCTCTCCAGGACAAACCTCTTTGTTCTCCTAGCAGTCCATAAAATATTCAGTACTTTTCTCCAGCACCACAGCTCAAAGGCATCAATTATGTTTCCTAATTCCTAGTCCAGATCTCTGATGCATAGCAAGCAATTGCAAAGACCATTGCGTGGATCAGGCGCACCTTAGTCTCCAGACTGATTTGTCTTTTGATTTACTGACTGTTGGTACCAAGAGTGTTGATGGTAAAACCAAGCAAACTAAAGCTGTCCATTTCATCAATAACAACAACAAAATAAAAGGTGAATAAAGAAAATTTTTGAAAAATTGTAAGGGAACATTTTATTTCAAATTTTTAAAGGACAAATAATTTAATTGACTTGTCTCCAAAAATGATAAGCAAAGGACCAATAAGTCTGTAGAAAAATTTTCAATGTCCTTAATCATTATAGAAAGGCATATGAACATCACAGTTAGATACTACTGCACACTAATTAACATGGCTATTATTTACAAAGAAAATTGAGAAAAATAACAAATATAACTGATGATGTAGAGAAACTTGAACCCTCATATAGTGCTGGAGATATTTCAATATATAGTTCCTCCACAGTGGAAAATATTTTGGTCATTTGAATCAGCAATTGGGTTTAAACTCAGAAAAATTAAAAACAAGATACAAAAATTACATTTGTATGTTGATATTCTTGGGTGTTCTGATGGCTTAGTGGTAAGAAATTGTGCTGCCGACTCAAAGGTACACATATTGAGTCCACCACCTGTTCCATGGGAGAAAAATGTGCAGTCCTATCCTGTGTAATGCACTGCCGCTGAAAACTAACTGAAGAGTCAGTGATATGTCTGTTCTTGTTTCACTGTCACTCAACAACACACATTGTAAAAACACATAGTAATTTTAAGCTACATAGTTCTCAAATTACCAATTTCTTACCTTTTAGCATTTTTTATTGACTATTTTTAAATGGGAAAATGGGGATAAACATAAAATGATTATCAATTTTATAAAATATTGACATATTAAAAATGTAACCTCAAAGAACTACATTTAAACATAAAATCATCTAAAATACAAAGTAAAATACAAAAATTGTAAAACTACACAAAAACAGTGATTGTATCTCTTAGGAAAGAAAATAAATTTGCTCACGTTGATAATGGAAGATAGTAGAGTAGAATAAATTCTGAAATGATAATTTTTGTTAAATATTTTCAACATTATTCTTAGATTATTTTCGATGAGATTCTTTTAAATATCTCAGCTAGTTGTTTTTAATTTGAGGAATTTCTGACAAAATTAACAGATCAGACAAATACATTTTTTAGTCATGAAATAAAGGAGATAGAAAATTCAATAGATTGTCAACAGCATCACAAGAAATGGCTTATTAACACTGAGATTTTGTGTAGACTCTGAACTAATAAAGCTATTTTATACTCATGAAGTGTAGAAATAAATTGACTAACATTCTTTTCTTTACAATTGTCTTCACAACAGAAAGAACAAAAGATAATTCTCTCAGCTTTATGATTAGAGATTATAGTAATTCTGTTTGTACTTATTTGTTGCACCAAAACCTAGCTGCAGTAAATAAATAATGGTAATCAATATTGAGATAGTGTACAATGGAGGCTTTCTTTATCCCTAAAACAATCAAGATACACAGAAAGGAAATACTTATAGGTATGTTTCTGCTTTCCTCCATCCTCCTACTGCAAGATTATCCAGCAGGCTTTATCAAACATACTTTATCAAAAAGTCTTAAAAATAGTTTAACTTTTAGGAATGTAAACCTGGTGTGTGAGGGACAGAGAGATTAATGCAAGGAAAACCTGTGGTCAAGGAAGTGCTGCTTCTATAATTATAGCTCAGACCTAAGACAATGAAAAATTACCATCACTAGAAAACAGACGGATGATAGGTTTGTGTAGGAGTGTAACAGATGCAGGAATGAGATGGGTAATGAAATTACCTTGATTCTCATGAAAAATTTTTAAATAAAAGTTCACACAATTGTAATATAAAAGAATACACAAGTTATTGAAAACAAAGGATGTTAAGTTCTTCAATAACTATAGAGTTTTGTCTTCTTTTTTTATACTGCATGATTCCATAAATTTATCTTAAAACAAAAAATAAAATCCCAAAACTTCTCCCAAACTTCAGAGTCTGTCTCTTTTTAAATTTTTTTAATTTGTTATTATGTTAATAAAAATATAAAGAGCAAATTGGTTTTCCACAAAACAATGCATACATGTTGTGTTCCTGGCATTGATTATAATCTAATCTTTATAGAAGTACTGCCCTGCATTTCAGGTTTCTACTCATTCTTTACTCCTACCCTTTTTGCTTTCTGAAGTCTTTTTTGTTATTTTTTTCTTCTGTAAGAAGTTCTTTATGGTTGATTATTCTTAGGAGTTCATTCCTCTAGGGTGTTATTTATCACCTTACTAATTTGTATCTTGTAGGAAGTCCCTTTCTTTTGGTTTTTTTACTTTGTTGAAAACAAATTTCAGAATCTCTCTCATCATTTATTTTAGTCTTTTTTTATGTGTTTTTAAGACCTTTTGCTTTACTTTTACTAGATGATGTACCTACTATCATTCCACAACTCGTCTGGTCTTTTGTCATTACTGTTCAATCAAACAAATATACTTTTGAGGTAAATTTTAATAAACTAAATAACTAAAGGAATAAAATGAAAGTTTATATGGGCTCTTCTCATTTTACTGCATTTCATTTTCAACCTTCACAGGAGGAATTAATTATCTGTTCCATTGTTGAAACTTGGCATTGTTTTAACTGCTGACATTGAGCTTCTCCACTGTCTCTTTTCATGTAACTCTGCTAACTGTATTTCATAAGGTTAGGG
>NW_006399806.1:14300505-14301371 GCF_000299155.1 Elephantulus edwardii
AAATTATATTTACAATTAATAAATTATTTACTGTACAAAATTCTGTTATGCAATCTCCAGCCTTATTTCTGTCATCAAGGCCATATATTCCAACTACAAGTCCTTCTTTGTTAATAACTTTTGCATTCTAGCCAATTATGAATGCATTTTTATTTTATGTTTAATCAATTGCAGACTGTAAAAGTCAGTAGAAATCCCATTCCTTCAGCTTTATTCAATGTAGAGAAGCCAAAAAAAGGAGAAGACATTAAGAAAAAGAGATTTTAAAGGAAAGCAAAGCAATATAATAAAATGTTTCAATTCTGGAATTCTCTCTCTTTCCCTTTCATTGCCTTAATGTTGCAAATGGCACTCAGTTGACTCTCCAGAGGCTGTAGATTGTACTGATGGAAATTCCTCAACTTTCTCTAGTGATAAACATCAGCCACTAGATGTTGTTGTTGTTTTAAGGTATCATTGAGTTGACTATAATTCATAGAAACCCTGTAAGCAACAAATTAGAACCTTGTCCTAGCTTGCATCATCCTTGAGATTAGTGACATGCTAAAATCCATCCATGTCTATTGATACCATTGAGGGTTGTTCTCATTTTCACTGGTTCTCTAACTTTCCCGTGATGTCTCTTTCCCTCCACCGATTTGTCTTTCTTGATAACATAAGCAGGGCATCTGAGGCAAATTTTATCATCTATGCCTCTAAATACCACTCTGCTTGCACTGCCTTCAAGGCAATGTGTTTATTTTTTATTTTGGTAGTCTATGATTCCAAAAGGCAGCACGGAATGACAAAGCAAAATACTACAATGAAATGGGCGAGGAGCTAGAGTTGGAAAATCAAAAGGGCCGAACTCGTTCAGCATTTCTTAA
>NW_006399806.1:14304271-14306436 GCF_000299155.1 Elephantulus edwardii
TTCTTCCTTCTTAGTACTTCTTAGTAATGACTTTTTGCATTCTTCATGAATTATATTCTTGATATCTTCTCACAGATTATCTGGACTTTATTCATCAGTGTTTCAAACCCTCAAACCTATTTCTGAGTTAGTTTTTAATTTCATGGGAGACAGACCCAAGATCAAATTTTTATATGATTTAAAATTCTTCAGTTTTAATTTGAACTTGCATATGAGCAGTTGATGGTCTCTTCCACAATCAGCACCTGACCTAGTTTTTACTGCTGATATTGAACTTCTCCAATGGTTCGTTCCACAGATATAATCAATCTGATTTCTGTGCATCCCATCAGGTGAAATCCGTGTGTATAGCCTGCATTTATGTTTCTTATAAAAAAGTATTTGCTATTAATAAATCACTGATTGTACGAAATTCTATCATTTTATTCACAGCCTCATTTCTGTCACCAAGTCCATATTTTCTGACTACTGATCCTTCTTCCTGATTCCCAACTTTGGCATGCCAGTAACCCACTATTATTATAGCATCGTGGTTACATGTTCGATTGATTTCTGACTGCAACAGTTGATAGAAATAATCAATTTCCTCCTCTTTGACTCTGGTTGTAGGCACATATATTTGAATGATAGTGGTATTACAGGTCTTCCTTTTGTGTGTATGGATATTATCCTAGAACTAACAATCTTGTATTCAAGATGGAACTAGAAAGGGCCTCTGAAAGTGACCATGATTTTTCTCACCTTTTCATCTCCAGTATAATATATCATATGATCTTTGGATCAAATGTTCCATGACAATCCATCACATTTAGCTAATACCCAATATGTCAATATTTATGCATTCCATTCTTTCTTTACGATGTCTATTTTCCTACATCCATGCTTCTCATATTCCAATTGTTAATTTCTTCTTAAAACTGTTTCTCTTTCTTAGTGTTTCCAAAACTGAGGGCTAAATTTCAGTTGTAATATATGTTAGTCTACTCTTTAAGTTTGCTCTGCTGCACATACGGTTTCCAAAGGTCAGTTATATTTCAGAAGTAGATGGCCAAAACTTCCTCCTACTCTGTCTTAATTTGGATGTTCACTGTAAGAAGAATATCTGAAAGACAATTATTTTTACCTAGTAAGTGAAAGAAGCTTCCCTTACAGAAATAAGCAATACATACACTCCCAACCCCCCATCCCCAAGCACACGTGACTTGTCTCTATCCTTTCCCTGCTACCTCCCCATACCTTGCACACTCAGCTATCTTGTCAAACCCTCCTTTTCCCAGCCACTTCTCAATATTATCTCAGATCACTTCTGTGAAGCCTTGCACTACACTCTGCTACTGGTTTCTCATGATATTGTTGATCTCTTCTTGAGGAGGGTGTAAGTTCAAATTCCATGTACAAACTTCAGAGAAAGATTTTTGCTTGAGGCTGTACTGAGGGAAGATCCTGACCAAGAGAGCTAAGCAAAGGGAAGAAATAAAAAAGTTAGAAGCTGACTAGAAGATTTCAAAGGGCTGCTCAAGAAGAGAAGGCAAAATATTATAATGAAATGTGCAAGGAGCTAGTGTGCAGAAATCAAAAGGCCCGAACTTGCACAGCATTTCTTAAGCTGAAAGAACTAAAGAATAAATTCAAGTCCCAAGTTGCAATGCTTAAGGGTGCTATAGGCAGAATATTGAGTGATTCAAGAAGCATTAAAAGCAGATGAATGGAGTATACAGAGTTATTGTACCAAAAGGAATTGGCTGACACAGAAGTATTTCAAGAAACAATATATGAGCAGAAGACAATGGTGATGAAGGAGACAGTGCAGGCTGCTCTGAAGGACTTGGCAAAAATTAAGGCCCAAGGAATTGATGGAATATCAATTGACATATTTCAGCAGACAGATACTTCCCTGCATGTGCTCACAAAATTGTGCCAGGAAATATGGAGGACAACTACTTGGCCAACTAACTGGAAGAGGTCTATATTTAATCCCATTACAAAAAGAAAAAGGTGATCTGACAGAGTGTGGAAATTATCGAACAACATCACTAATATCACACACTGAGTTGTGGTACTGAAAAATAGTCTTGGACATATCATGGACTGCCAAGAAAACAAATAGGTCTGTCTTGGAGAAGATGAAACAAAGTCTCTTGGAGGCTAGGATTTTTTTTTTTAAA
>NW_006399806.1:14306619-14334083 GCF_000299155.1 Elephantulus edwardii
CCCCAAATATAATCCACTCTACAACCCTCATTGCATACTCCTATGATAAAAATAATGCCCTAAAAAGTATTATATTTTAGGGAGGCTAGGATTTTTAAGCTCTACCTCACTTACTTTGGACATATGACCAGGAGAGATCAGTCCTTGGATGAGGACATCATATTTGGAAAGATGGATGGACAGCCTAGGAAAGAGAAACCTCAGATGAGATGGATTGATACAGTAACTGGGGCGATGGGGTTTGGCGTGTCGGAATTTGTGAGACTGGCTCAGGACAAGGAAAAGTTCAGAGTTACTGTACATATGTTCGTTATACGTTGCAGGTGACTCAATGGCACATAACAACAATAACATACTAAGGCAGATTTGGAAGCAGGAGTGGCATTCACTTTCTAAATAACATGTCTCCGGAAACTCTGAACTTTTATAAATGTTGATAGTTGTAGAGGTGCTTCACACCTTTTGTTCATAGGGTTGCTATGAGTTGTGCTTGACTTCAAGGCAATAAAGAACAACCAACTGAGTCCAGGTGACTAATTCTAAATACAAATGTTTCTCACCATAAAAAAAAGAAAATAGAAGATATATCAAGGAATTGTACTTTAAATTGTCAAAAAATAAAGCATGACAAATTAACAGAATACTATTTGATGCATTTCAGCAAAATGATGCAATCCTAGACATGTTCTCTGGTCTATGCCAAAAAATTTGGAGAACAACTACCTGGTCAACCCACGAAAATAGATCCATATTTTTTTCCAATACCAAGTAAGTGTGATCCAACTGACTGCAAAAAGCATCAAAATGTCATTAATACCACAATCAAATTACAAGTAGATAGAACAAAAAATAGTTTGAACAGAACAAGAGAGAGCTGTGTGGTGTAAAATTAGGAAAGATTTTCATTATGATTGTGACCTTTATTTGTATCTATTCAGTCCCTATGTTGAAAAAGTAATATGAGAAGCTGCTCATTATGAAGAATATTTCATCAATATTGAAGGAAAGCTCATAAACAACCTATACTATGAAAAGAACTCATATTGCTTGTAGAGACTTACAGTCTTCTGAGAAAGAGACAAAAAAAAAGGATCAAGTCTAACTACTAGTTGTACTTCTCGGATGGTACAAGAAAGCTTTTAAGATCCAAATCAGAACTCTCCAAAAAAGAAAGAAGAAAATTGTATTTGTAAACTGTATGAAATCAACTGACCATGGTGATCTGGTTACTATAATACTGAGCTCCTAAGTCCAGAATTGTATTCCCTAAAAGTATTTAGTTATTACTAAAATGTTTATAAAATGTCAAATCTTGAAATAATGACAATAACAATTCAGCAGAAACTTATCATGATGAGGTATTTTATTCATAGGGTTGCTATGACTCATATATTTAACAAAAATGACAAATATAGATATGCCGTCTGTATACAACTTTAGATAATCCTGCATGTAGTCTTATTTGCCTATGCACATCTATTCATCTATTGTTTTTCAACCGATGTAACCACTGGTAGATTAATATCTGTCAATAATTCTTGGACATATTTCTATCTTTTCATTTGCTTCATTTTCTGAAATAGAACTGGTTTCTTTGGTAGATAGATTCCTTCACTTACTCTTTAAAATATAAGACATCATATGTATAGCAGAATTATGTTTGTATTTATCTAAATATCTCATATGCTTTCAAAAATTCTCTCATGCACATGTAATTTTGGTAAGGAAATTGAACCTATTTAGATATAACCTTATGTCTTGAAACCTGCTTAATATACCTACTTTTTCCACTTTAGCCTCTGATACTCTCTACTTGACACATTTCATCTGGATTTTGTTGTGCCCACTCAGCTTCAGCAATAATGCTATTGACCTTTTTTAGCACATTTCCCAAGGCTAAACTCTTCACTTCTTTCCTTTCTCTTGACTTCACTCTTCTCCTTGGTATAACAGATGTCTTTTTGCTTTAAACTCAAAAAGTTGTGTAAGTAAAATTATACCATGAATTTACTGAAAGAGTATCCTCTCCTAAGCTACTGTATTTACTGAGTGTTTAAATCACCACTGTAAAGTAGTTAGAAGTGCTCTAGTCATGCTGTGTTTAGATACTCAAATGCTAACCCAACAGTTGGTGCTTAGAACTCACCATTCTGCAGGAAAAAGATTTAGTAGTTCCCTTCTGTTAACAGCTTGCTTAGCTCCACAATCAACACTCTTGCCACTAGTAATCAGGAATTTAAAAAACAAATTACCTTAGGTAAATCTGTTGCCAGGGACCTCTCCAGAGTACTGAAAAGCAACGATGTCAGTCTACAGACTAAGGTGCACCTAATCAAGGCCATGTTGTTTTTTTTGCAATTCCTTGTTATGCATTAAAGAACTGGACAATGAGTAACAATGAGAGAAGAATTGATGCCTTCGGTTGTGGTGCTGAAGCAGAGTCTTGAACATACAATGGACTGCCAAGGAAACAAATAAACCTGTATTGGAGAGGGTGAAACCAAGTTTCTCCTTGGAGGCTAGGATTTTGAAGTTCCATCTCACATATTTTGGGCACGTTGCCAGTAGGGATGGATCCTTGAAGAAGGACATCATGTTTGGAAGGGTGGAGGGACAACACAGGAGAGGAAGTTGGATTGATACTGTAACTGGGGCAAGGGGGTAGTTGTGTCCGAGTCAGTGAGGCTGGCTCAGGACAGGGCAGGCATCAGGGCTGCTGCTTCAGGGTCACTCTGGGTTGCAGGTGACTCAAAGGTGCATCATAACAACACAGCAAAGATTATAGTCTTGGAAATCCTTTGGTATGGTTCTACTTTGTCCAGTATGATTGTTAAAAGTAAGAATCAACTCCACATAGGTTTGTAGAAATATTTCAGGAAACCATGAGTAGTGCAAACATTTAAGAATTGAGCCAACCAAACCAAACAAAAAAACCCATAAAATCTCAAAGTCATAGAGTAGGAATTGACTCATAGCTGACCCTCTGTTGGTCTTCCAAGATATAAATCACACAGGAGATTTCCATTTTTCGCCTGCAGAACAGTGAATTCAAAGCAGCAGGAGCAAACTTTTGAGTGAGGGGTACTCTTACCCATAGATTATGCCACCAGAGGCCTAGTAACAAAAATACATGTGTAAGGATACAAACAACCAAATAAGTAAAATAAAATTATTCTACTCAACTCAAGAGAGTGACAATCTGTTTTGGAAAGGTCATAGCAGTGAAACCCTGTGTAGTCACCACTAATCTCAATTGACTATGTGGAAACCAATTTTTTGGTACTGATAATTTGGACAACAGAGCAGGAATTTTTAAATTTTTTTTCTTCTTCTTCTTTTCTTGCTGCATATCGTCAAATCAGATCTGACTGGTAAAGGAGGATATTGCACCTTCTCCAGTAGAGAATCTGGTGGATTTAAATTGCATGCTTATGGGATTGCAGAACAGTTTCTTACCCCTAGGCCACCAGAGCTCCCCAAAGATAATTTTTTAATTACGTATTTTTTCCACAGTACAAATGACAAGTATTTGACCTTTATTTCTTATCTATCTACCTATGTAAAAACACAATTTAATTATTTATCATGTTTACTTTGAAATACATTCACTTTACTATAAAAAAACTGATATTAAATTCCGTGGATGTGGAAGATATCTAAACTGATGTGTCAAATCTGATAATGGTTACTCATGGCAGATAGTGTTCCTTGAAGCTCCCAATTAAAACAAGTTTGGAAGTGGGAGTGGCATACACTTTCATAATAATTTTCCTCCGGAAACCCTATGAACCTGAAGAAAGGATGACAGTCACACAAGTGTTGAGGACTTTCATTCGTAGGATCACTATGAGTCACCTATGACTAGATGGCACTTAACAATAACAACAACAACAACAGATAACAAGTATTTGACCTTTATTACCTATATATCTACATATGTAAAAACACAATTTAATTATTTGTCACATGTTTACTTTGAAATATATTCACTCTACTATAGAAAACTGATATTAAATTTCATGAAATGTGGAAAACATCTAAACTGACTTTTCTTTAGTCGGCATGATAGTGGGAATGCTTCATTTAACATTTGCTAAATACTTTTACTGGGGTTAATGAAACACCATAAATGAATATTTTAAAGGTAGCCAGTAAATGCTTTTGAGCTTTAATGTTGGAGAAGAGTGCTGAGGGTGCCATGGATTGCTAAGAAAACAAACAGATTAATCCTGGAGAGGGATAAAAGGAGCTGCTCCATGGAGGCAAGGATTCTGAGGCTTCATCTGACATACTTTGGTCATGTTGTAAGGAGAGACCAGTCCTTGGAGAAGGACATCATGCTTGGGAGAGTGGAGGGTAGGCGCAAGAGGGGAAGGCCCTCTGGGAGATGGATTGATTCGGTGTCTGGGGCAATCAGGATGAGTGTGTTGGAGACAATGAGATTGGCACAGGACAGAGCAGAGTGTAGAGCTGTTGTACATAGGGTCGCTATGAGTCACAAGCCACTCGACGGCGCATAAGAACAACAACAGCCAGTAAATCTTTTTTTAACTCCTAGAAATTCATTGTTTCTTATCACACTTCACTCATCATAAAAATGACTATAGTCCTAAACTCAAATACTTCTAATGATGGTGGAAGAACTTCTTAGTACCTCAGAATTCTGAAGAATTTCATTTGAAGTTACACTTAGTGTGACTTAATCATATATGCCTCTCTAGAAGTTTGATTTTACCAATGGCTCCATGGGGAAAAGATGGATGATCTCCTTTCATGCAATTTACAGTCTCAGAGACCCTCTGTTGATTCAGCTATGAGCTGATTTTTACTTGGATGCAATGAATTTTATGTATATGAGTATATACATTTTATTGTTTTACTAACTATAGGTAATTAATGCCAAATCACTGTATGACTCAACAACCCTTCTCCTAGTGAACTGGTAAAACAGCATTGTAAACAGCATTGTAATTTGAACATAGGGTTGTTGTTTTTTTGTCATGCCATTTCTCTACCTTTAACTTCTATTGATCACACTACAGTTACTGAGAAGCATACTTAACTTAATTTCTGAGCAAATAAATGAAGAGAATGTGGTAACTTGGTTGACTCTTAACTATTTCTTGCACACACTTAGTTTTTACATGTGTATGAAGTTCTTTATCCACTCATACTTATCACTTGTCATTCAGTCTACCATTTTAATATCACTGCACTGGAGATAAAGTATCATTATAGAAATGTTTTGGAGTAAATTTATCTGGTCTTGCATCTTAGCTCTGTCACATATAAGCTATAAGATTCTGTGGCATGATACTTAACTATTTTGAATATCAATTTTATCTTCTTTAAATTACTAAGTAATATAGTCTTATTTCTTATATTCCTGTTAGAACAAATAAAATAACTGAAATTAAAAACAACTGTCTTGTCAATCAGTTCAAAGAGATCCATATTTGTGCAATTACAAAGAATAGTGACCCATTAAAATGAAGAAATCGTCAACCAAGAGCACTAATATTGTACTCAAGTAAATCTTTGCTTAATTAAAAATGATTATAAAAATTTTTGTCATTAATTTAAGCCATGTTCAAAAAAAGATTTAGAACAAAGGAAATCATTGCTTATGTTGGAAGTGTCTTGACTTAGGCAAAGAATGCCAGAAGAAATGTTTATCTGTGTCTTATTGATGAAAAGCATTAGATTTTGTAGGTCACAACAAAGTATGTATAAAGTGAGGAGTGGGTATTTTGAACACTCACTGCTCACACAGAAACTATAGAGATCAAAAAAGAAATTGTTCTAGCAGGATAAGGTATGTTTAAAATCAGAAAGGTGAGCATCGTTTCTCCATATAGTCAATCTGTCATTGTTAGACACCATTAAGTCTACTATGACTCATAACAACCCTATGAACAATCTGAACTCTGCTCTATCATCTTCACCATCACTACTCTACAAAAACACATTATTCAGTCACTATGTAAACCCAACCTGTTGAGAAGCCTTTCCCCTCCTTCCAGAACCTTTCCAAGCATGGTGTTCTTTCTCAGGGACTTGCCACTTCTAAAAACATTCCCAGAATATGTGAGATGAAGTTTTGCTATCTTTGTTTCTAAAGAGCACTCTGATTGCATCTTCTTCAAAATAAATTTGCAGTTCTTTTGACAGTCCGTGGGGCCATTCAGCATACTTTCCCAACATCACAACTCAGAGATATCAATCCATCATTGTTAGTCATTGTCTGACTTTCAGATACATAGCAAGTAATTGAGAAGACCACGGTTTGGATTAGACACACTGTTGTCTTTAAATAGAAGTCATTGCTCTACAGCTTTTTGGAGAGGTCTCTAACAGTGTATTTCTCCAGTGCATCGTGTCTTTTGATTACCTGATTTATAGCACCAAAAGTACCAATTTTATGGCACTAAGTAAGATAAAACTGTTCACAATGTCTATCTCTTCTACAATAATGTAGTCTATTGACTCAGTGATAAGGACATTTATTCTCTTAATGATTTGGAAGCAGGAGTGGCATCCAATTCTATAAGTGGCTTTCCTCCAGAAATCTTATGAACCTTGAGAAAAGATGAAAGTCACTCATAGGGTTGCTATGAGTCGCTTGCGACTTGATGACACTTAACAACAACAACAATGTTGGGATATTACATGTGTTGAAGATCCTTTGATCTTCTGTAACAAAAACATTTCTAATCTTCTTCATTTTCAGTAAGCAAAGTTATGCCATCTGAATAATGCAGGTAGTTAATGAATTGTTCTCTGATCTTGGTGCTACATTATTCTCATACAGTCCTGCTTCTCAAATGACTCTCTCAGCACACAAATTGAATACATATGGAGGGAGGATGTTTCCTGAGGCACACCCTTCCTGATTTAAAACCATTCAGTGTTTCGTTGCTCTGTTCAGAAAATAGCTTCTTGGAATAGGTATAGTTTATGTATGAGCCCAATTTAGTATTCTGATGTTTCCATTGTTCTAAAAGTTAGCAATAGTTTGTTAATGATGCAAAGAGTCAAATACCTATGCATAGTTCTAAAACACAAATATTCGTCGTTCTGGTGTTCTCTGCTACCAGTCAAAATCTGTCTGACTTTAGTAATGCTATCTCCTGTGCCAAAGCATCTTCTATATCCAACCTGAATTTCTGGAAGTTATCTGTTGATGCACTGCTCTAGTAATTAAAAAATAATTATCTTCAGCAAGACTTTACGTGCATAAATATTAAAAGTATTGTTTGATTATTTCCATATTTTGTTGCATCACCTTTTTGGGAATGAGAACAAATATGGATCTATTTCTCTCTGAAGGGGAGATAGTCGTCTTCCAAATATCTTGGCATAGCCTGGTGGCAGGTATAGAGCTGCATTTGTTTGTTTGAACAAACTAATTGATATTTTATCAATTCCTACAGCATTATATTTTTCTTAGTGCCTTGAAGTAACTTGAAATTCTTCCTTTATAACTACTGGTTTTTAATTATATACTATTTCTTGTAAAGATTCTTTGTCCACCAGTTTTTATAGGTTCAATGACTGACTTGGTGTATCGGTGTATTTAATCTGTATACTGAACAAATAATTCATGAAGCTGGACTATATGAAGGAGAGGGTGGTACCAGGTTTGAAGAAAAAAACTTCGATATGCACATTTCCTTGCTGAAAGTGAAGAGAAAATGAAACACCTGTTGTTGTAATTGTTTTTGTTGTTGTTATTGTGGTGTGTCATCGAGTCAGTTTCCACCCATAACAACCCTATGTTCAGCAACTCTGAAGCCTGCCCTGTCTTGAGCCACTCTCACCAATTCTTACATACCACCCCGCTTTGCCCCAGTTACTATATCGATTCATCTCATCCGGGGTCTTCCTCTCCTTCACTGTCCCTCCATCCTTCTTAGCATCATGTACTTCTCCAAGGACTGGTCTCTCCTGGCCAAATGCCCAAAGTATGTGAGACAGAGCTTCAAAATCCTAGCCTCCAAGGAGAAACTTGTTTTCACCATCTCCAAGACAGGCCTACTTGTGTTCTTGGTAGTCTTACTGATGAAAATCAGATTATACCCTACAGTATGGATTACACCATAGTGAGAAAGAAACTTAAAATCCTCTGAAGGGAACTAATAAGTGGCATCACAGAAAATAGGGGAAAAGTTAAACTTGCCAAGCATTTCATTTCATTGTGATTCATAATCATTGAAGTAATAGCCAAGAAATTATCCTAACTAAAACTACTGTAGAAGATCCCTTTAAGGTGTGAAAAACAAAAGATGTTACTTTGAGGAGCATGTTTAATTATCTCATATACATTTGAAATCTAGACAATGAATGAAGAAGACCATAAAAGAATTAACACATTTTAATTACAGAACTAGTGAAGAATATTGAGTTTGCCATGGACTTCAAGAAGAAAGGACAAATTTCAGTGGTAGAAGTTCACCAAGAATGCTCCCTAAAAGAAAGAATGGTGAGACTTTGTCTCATATGCATTGGACATAACAACAAAGAAATCAGTAAAAAAAGAGGAAGAACTTCAACTAGATGGATTGACAGAGATCTGTTAATATGAGATGAAACATCAAGGATTGCAGAAGACTAGGAAGTGCTTTGCTCTGATGTACATAGAGTTGCTGAGTTAGAACCTCTTGACAACACTAAATAACAAAAACAGAGTTAAAAGCTAAGCACAATTTTTTTCTCTTTTTGTCCCTTATTTATATCCTTTATTACACAAAACTGGAAGTGATTCAAATCTACCTCTGTACCAGCTGAAACTTGTGAGGTGATATAGTATCCAAGAGCACTGACTTTGAAAAAGAAGAGGGAAAAATCAAACTCATTGCTGTGGAGTCAATTCTAACTTAAATCCACCATGCAGGATGCAATACACCTGCCGCCAGAGAGTTTCCAAGGTGGCAAATCTTTACGGAGCTGATTGCTTCAATGGAGTGAATAAGCCAAAGTTTAAATATGAGCTTTGCTACTTACTTAGTTTGTGATCAAGAGCAAACCACTGAATCTTAAAGTTTTGTAGAAATTAGATAAAAGTGATGACTATAAAATATTTAACTTTGTTTTTGACATTTTGTAAGTTCTCAGTATACAGTAAATAGTATGAGTTCATTCCACACTTTTTTTCCTAAAGTTTGCCGTTTCATAAAAGTTATCATTGAGACCTGTGATCAGCACTTTACAAAAATGCTCTTCTTCATTTTTTTTTCTCCAATTGTGACTCATTTCATTTAGGCTTGCCCTAATCACACTATGAGTATTCATTCATCAATCTCTTTCTCAGTTTAATTCACTACGAGTGTGTCTGATTCCATTTTTATTTGCATCACCAATGAACTGTGACTTCTCAGCTATCAAATACCTATCACTATTTCTGTCCACTTCTCTTCCTCTAGACTTCTGTCATTTCCAAGCTTGTGCTCACATCACAAGTAAGCATATCTTCTTATAGATTTATTTCCCCCTGGATTTTTTCTACCATTTTTTATTCCTTTGTCAGTTTTCAAGCTGTGGTGTTCTTACACTGTTATAAATCATTTGATTATCTTTCTGACCTTATTCAAGAACAATTTAAATCTATTGCTTTTAGAAGTATCTCTTCAGTCACATTACAAAAACTGGCATAGAAACATACTTGGTTTCATTTCACATCACTTTTTTACTAGTCTTATAAATGGAAATAATTTCTATATTTAAACATTTTATGAGCTTCCAAAAAAAGAATATATTTTTGAGGTTTGTTTGTTTTATTTCTAAAATAAACATTAGAATATTGTTCTAAGCTCTGAACTATAAGGAGCATATTTGGTTTCATACCAAAGAAAATCTATTCTATAAAGAATATAAGAGGTGATTACTTCCAAATTCACCTGAATTTGTTTTTAAATAGAGGCTTCTCATTTGTAGCTGGTCTTTTTAAATTATGGAGTAGTTCTTACAGTTAATTGATGATTGAACCCCAAATGGCCTTCCATGTTTGAATTATTCATTATCTTTGTACAGTTCATATTGAAGTAAACAAGATTAAAAAAATACAATAGGCTCCTTTAGAAGCATTTTTTAAGAAGTGTTAGCAATAATGTGTAAGGATTTCTGAATTACCCAATCAGTACATAAAATAGACTTAGGGCATGCTAAAGAAGGAATATTGTTGCTATGTGCTGTCAAGTCACTTGTGACTCATTGTGACCTTCTGTACAAGAGCCCTAAATGCTGCTCTATCCTGTGTCAACCTCATTGTCTCTGACACAACTACTCCCATTACCCTAATCACTGAATTGATCCATCTCATGTAGAGTCTTCCTCTCTTGTGCTGTCCCTCCATCCTCCCACACAAGATGTGCCTGTCCAAGGACTGGTCCCTCCTTGCAACATGCTCAAAGTATGTCAGACAAAACTTCAGAATCCTTGCCTCCAAGGAGCAGTCCAGTTTCACCCTATTCAGAACAAATCTGTTTGTTCTCCTTGCAATACATGCTATAATCAACACTCTTATGCAGCACCGTAGCTCAAAGGAATCAATTCTCTATCATCCCTAGTAATTGTCCAGCTCTCTGACATATAGCACACAATTGTGAAGACTATGGCCTGGATCAGACACGCGTTAGTCTCCAGTCTGACATTGTTGCTCTTCAGTACTGCTCTTCAGAGAGGTCCTTGACTTTCTCAATGCAATTCATCTCTTGATTTCCTGGCTACTGATACCAAGAATACTTATTGTGGAGGCAAGCAAATTAAAACTGATAACAATCTCAATCTCTTCCTTATCTATTCTGATGATGCCAGCTGGCACAGTGGTGAGAATCTTTGCTTTCTTGATGTTGAGCTTCAATCCATATTGAAGGCTGCAGTTCTTGACAATCTGCAGCAAGTGCTTCAGGGCCTCCTCAGTTTTCATCAAGTAGGGTTCTGAATCTTCCTCTAATACTGATGCCTCATACAGCCTCATACTGATTCCTCCTCATACAGCCCAGCCTTTTAGATGATCTGTTCTGCATACATATTGAAAAGGTATGGTGATAGAATGCATCCCTGACAGACACCCTTTCCTATTTTGAACCATGTTGTGTCTCCTTCCTCTTTTCTGATGACTGCATCTTGGTTCAAGTATAGGTTTTGCATAAGCACAATCAAATGTTCTGGGATTTCCATTCTTCTCAGAGTCATCCATAGCTTGTTGTGATTTACACAGTCAAATGCCTTTGCATAGTCGATGAAACACAGATAGACATTCCTCTAGTACTCTCTCCTTTCTGCCAAGATCCATCTAACATTAGCTATAATATTCCTAGTACCACAGCCACATCTAAACCCAGCCTACACATCTGGCCATTCTCTGTTGACATGTAGTTCCAGTCATTTCTGGATACTTTTCAGCAGAGTCTTGCTTGCATGGGATATTAATTATATTGTTCAATGATTTCTGTACTCTGTCAGGCCACCTTTCTTTGTTGGCCAGGTGGCTATTTCTTAGCACAACTTAGTGAGCAAATCCAGGGTATCATCTGTTTGTTGAAATATATCAATTGGTATGTTGTCAACTCCTAAAGCCTTGTGTTTTTTTTGCCAATTTCTTCAGAGCAACTTGAATTTCCTCCTTCATCACCACATGCTCTTGTTCATATGTTGTTTAATGAAATTCTTCTGTGTCATACAATGCCTTCTAGTACAGTGACTCTGTATACTCCTTCCATCTTTTTTTTTAATTTTTCCTTGGTCACTTAATGTTCTGCCCAAACCATCCTTAAGTATTGCCACTCATGGCTTGAATTTGTTTTTCAATTCCTTCAGCTTAAGGAATGCTGAGCGAGTTCAGCCCTTTTGATTTTCTAACTCCACACATTTCATTATAATACCTTACTTTGTCATCCCGAGCTGCCCTTTGACATTTTCTGTTCAGCTCTTTAATATCTTGATTTCTTCCTTTAGCTTTGGCTTCTCAGCACTCTAGTGGCAATATTCAGAGTCTCATCTGACACCCACCTTGGTCTTTTCTTCCTCTTCAGCCTTTGTAATGATCTTTTGCATTCTTTGTGGAAGATAAGCTTGATATGCTCCCCAGTTCATTTAGTCTTCACTCATTGGTGTTCAAGGCCTAAAACCCATTCCGAAGATGGTTTTGAAATTCTAGTGGGACAGACATAAGGTCAATTTTTTTTTTCCTGTGGATTTGATTTTATTTTCTTCAACTTCTGATTGAATTTACACATGAATAGTTAGTTAGTTAGTCTGTTAGAATAGTTAGTCTGTTCCACAATCAGCACCTGGCCTGATATTGAGCTTCTCCAGCAAATGGCAATACTTTTTGGTAACCAATTTTCACCGAATTTCTATATTAGACACTTCTGGAGATTTAAAAAAAAAGTCAATTCTTGAGCCTCTCTCATCTGTAAAGATAACATAGATGCCATGACTATAATTTATCAGGTTCCCTAATTCATTCTGAAGCCTAGAAGGGTTTAAGGACTTCATGAATCATGAGATAAAATAATTATTTTGAAAGTGTGACATGATCAGATATTTCATTTGTAGTGTCAATAGATTACTGTGATTGTGACTAGATAATTACTAAAAGGATTTTTCTGAGAAAGAGAAAGATTGACTAGAAACATAGAAAATTGGTAGGATTTTTTTCCTAGTACTGTAACAATCAATTTTACAAGGGATAAATAAACCCAAAAATATTTCTATTGAATATAAACATTAGTTTTGAGGTGTAGCTTGCTCCCAGGGTAAGATGATTATATTTAGGTACATCTGTCTTAAAGAGGGTAAAACCAAACTGTTTCTTAGATTTTGAAGTTAACATGCTTTAGACATGTAGCCAGGAGGGACCAGTCTTTGGAGAAGGACATCATGCTTACTTTGACAGGTGGAGGGAAAGTGAAGGAGAGGAACACCTCAGATGAAATGGATAGACTCGGTGACTGAGATAACATGGGTAGATGTGTAAGAGATAATGAGAGTGGCTCAGAATAGGGCAGGGTTCAGATTTATTTTACATAAGCTAGATGGTATACCAATTGACATATTTCAGTTAACAGATGCTGCCCTGGATGTGCTCACCAAGTTGTGCCAAGAAATCTGGAGAATGACCACGTGACCAACGGACTGGAAGAGATCTATATTCGTTCCTATCCCAAAGAAAGGTGACCCAACTGAGTGTGGAAACTACAGAACAATCTTACTGATTTCACATGGAATCAAGATTTTACTGAAGATTATCCCAAAACGACAGGAACAGCACATCAACAGAGAACTACCAGAAGTCCAGGCTGGGTTTAGAAGGGATCCTGGTACTAGAGATATTGTAGCTGATGTTAGATGGATCTTGGCTCAAAGCAGGGAATACCAGAAGAATGTCTGCCTGTATTTCATTGACTATGCAAAGGCATTTGACTGTGTAGACCATAACAAACTATGGCTGACTCTGAGAAGAATGGGAATCCCAGAACACTTGATTGTTCTAATGCAAAACTTATACTTGGACCAGGAGGCAGTCGTCAGAACAGAGCAAGAGAACACTGCATGGTTCAAAATTGAGAAGGGCGTACGTCAGGGATGCATCCTATCTCCATACCTTTTCAACCTATATGCAGAACAGATTATCCGGGAGGCTGGGCTCTATGAGGAGAAATGTGAGGTCAAGATTGGTGGAAGATTTATCAACACCCAGCGTTATGCGAATGACACAACCCTGCTTGCTGAAACTGAAGAGGACCTGAAGCGCCTGCTGCAGACTGTCAAGGACTGCAGCCTACAATATGGATTAAGGCTCAATGTCAAGAAGACAAAGATTCTCACCACTGGACCAATTGGCAGCATCAGGATGGATGGTGAACAGATTGAGATTGTACACAGCTTTAGTTTGCTTGGCACCATAGTCAACAGTCTTGGCACCAGCAGCCAGGAGATTAAAAGGCACATTGCCATGGGAAAGTCTGCTGTTAGGGACCTCTTCAAAGTACTGAAGAGCAATGGTGTCTCTCTGGAGACTAAGGTGCATCTGCTACAGGCCATGGTCTTCGCAATCACTTGTTATGCATCAGAGAGTTGGACAATGACCAAGGAGGATAGAAGGAAAATTGATGCCTTTGAGCTGTGGTGCTGGAGAAGAGTATTGTGAATACCATGGACTGCTAGGAAAACAAACCTATTTGTCCTGGAAAGGGTTAAACCAGGTGGCTCCTTGGAGGCAAAGATTCTGAGGCTCCGTCTAACATACTTCGGACATGTTGTGAGGAGAGACCAGTCCTTAGAGAAGGACATCATGCTTGGGAGGGTGGAGGGACAGCGCAGGAGAGGAAGGCCCTCTATGAGGTGGATTGATTCAGTGACTGGGATAATTGGGATGGCAGTGTCAGAGACAGTGCGATTGGCACAGGACAGAGCAGAGTTTAGGGCTGGTGTACATAGGGTCGCTATGAGTTGCAAACGACTCGGCGGCACATAACAACAACAACAAGCTTGCAAAAAGTTGAGACTATAACAACAAAACAACTTTAATAAGCACATAACAACGAGCATTAAGGTAATCCTATTCTTTCCCCCATCATTTAAATCAAAAGCAAATTATTATATCAAACTAAAATTTAAATTTTGAGTATACCAAAATTGAAAATTAAAATATTGAATATACCAAAATTGAAAATACCAAAGTTCAAAGTTTGTTGCTACATATTTCAGTTTAGTTTTACAAATTTCTTTTTTTTAATTTAGTATTCCTTCTTTCATAATTAGAAAAGTCATTTCTAGATCCATCATGAAATATAATGTGGTGAGTGACAATATAATATCCATACATATACAAGGAAGTCCAGTGAATGAATACCACTATAATTCAAATATGTGCACCAACAACTCAAGATAAAGAGGAGCTAATAGAAGATTTCTACAAACTTTGCAGTCAGAAATCAATAAACATGCAACCAAGATGCATTGATAATAATGGGTGACTGGAATGCAGAAGTTTGGAACTGGGAAGAAGGATCAGCAGCTGGACAACATGGACTTGGTGACATAAATGAGGCCGGAGTTAGAATGGTAGAATTATGCATACTCAATCATTTTTTCATGGCAAATACCTTTTATAAGGAACACAATCGCAGGCTATACACGTGGATTTTACCTGATGGTATATATAGGAATCAAATTGATTATATCTGTAGAAAGAATCTTAGTGGTAGCAATAGATAAGAGAAGGAAATAAGAGGTATCCAAATTGGCAAAGAGGAGGTAAAATTATCTCTATATGCAGATAATTTAATAAATTTGATATTGAGACTCAATCCACATTGAAGGGTGCTGTTTTTGATCTTTTTTAAATTTTTAAAAAAACATTTATTTTATTAATTTTAATGAACATTTACAGAGATTTTGGATTTCCATTCATTCATTATTGCACTATTTTCTCTACCCTCCCCTATTCATTCCTCTTTTTTTTTTCCTTGAAAGTCTGTTTTAATTGTCCCTGTTTTTGATCTTCTTAACAAAGTGTTTTAAGTCCCCCTCACTTTGAACAAGCAAGGTTGTGTCATCTGCAAACTGAAGGTTATTGATGAGTCGCCCTCCATTCTTGATGCCACATTTTTTTTTTTTTGGCCACATTCTTTTTCAGAGTCTAGATTCTCAAATGGTTTTCTCAGCATACAGATTTAATAGGTATGGGGAAAGGAAACGACCTACATACACAATTTCCTTAATTTTAAACCATACAGTATTCCATTTTTCTGTTCACACAATAGCTTCTTCGTCTAGGTATTGGCTTTGCATGAGCACAATTAAGTATACTGGGATCCCTATTCTTCACTGGACCAATAAGCAGTATCATGATAGATGGCGAAAAAATATTGAAACTTTCAACATTTCCATCTTACTTGGTACAAGCATCCGAGATCAGGAAACATAATACATTGGGAAAATCTGCAGTCAAGGACTCTCCAAATTACTGAGAAGCAATGATGCCAGTTTGAAAACTAAGATGTGTCAGATTCAGGCCATGGTCTTTTCAATCACTTACTAAGCTGCTGAGAGCTAGACAATGAATAAGAGGGACAAAAGAAGAATTCATGCAATTGCATTATTATGTTGAAATCTTAAATATCTCATGGTTTGCCAAAAGAACAAGTAGATATGTCTTGAAGAAGGTGCAGGCAGAGTGCTTCTTGGAGACAAATATGGTGATGCTTCATCTCACATACTTTGGGAATGTTGCTGAGAAAGAGTATTACTTGGAAAAGGAATCATTGTTGGGAACATGGAGAGATGACATAAAAGAGGAATACCCTCAACCAGGTAAATCAATACAATGACTGCAGAAAAGAACTCAAATGTAACAGATATCTTTAAGATGTCACAGGATTGGAAAGGGTTCAGATCTTTTCTTTGCAGGGTCTCTTTGAGTTGTACTCAATGGAACCTAACAACAACAGGCAACAACTTAACAGTTTGCCTCACCCAAAGTAGTCGGTCATCTTACCTCTTTATGATAATGAGCACAAGTAGCAGTGGCAAAGTTTAGCAGGACTGAAAGTAATAATTGCTGGATAGGATGTGGAGAGATAGGAACTCTTATCAACACTGTTGATGGTAGAACCATTCTGGAAGGCAATTTGGCATTTCCTCAAAAAGCTGAACATAGAAATACCATATGACCTACCTAGTCCATTGCTTGGAATAAACCCCAAGAAAATGAGAACTGAGACACAAATGGAGATCTGTACACTAATATTCGTAGCAGGATTATATACCATAGCAAGAACATGGAAACAGCCCCATCAAATATATTGAGAAATTATGGTTCATTCACAGGATGGAATACTATGCAGCATGCAGGAGCAATGATTTTGAAAATCACTACCTACCTTGGGAGGGATTGGAGAGCATTATGCTATGTAAAATAACTCAATCCCTTAAAGACAAATACTGTATAACACCATTATTGTATAAATAGATAACTAATAAATTGTGTGTGAAGATATAAGACTGAGAAGGTAGGAGCAGAAGAGTGAGAATGGGCAGAGGAATAATCATAGGGTCACACAATTTGATAGGTAGAGGGTGGAGTGTGTAAAGAAAATGGGAAAGATCCAATGGGAAAAACAGTGCATATGAACTTTGTAAGTAAACCAGTATAAAATAAAAATTTTACTTTAAAAAAAAGAAGATAACAAGCACATTTTATTTTATTATCTCTGCTACTTGTCTTCTCCCATGGACTACCTATCTACTCCCCTGCAATTAATTGTCTCTGAAAACACAATGTATGGTCAGCTATGGGTCAGTTCCCACTTGAAGGTACACAAAAACAAAACTACATATTAAAGGAACTCCTGTAGAACAGCTAGTGGATTTGAAGCGGCATTGCAATCCCAAAGACATACAGTTCAAATCCATTAGCTGCTCTATAGGAGGATGAGAACTTTCTTCCCAGCTGATTTTACTGTCTCTGAAAACACAGTGAAGGGTCTACTGTGAGTTGGTTACAGCTCAACAGTAGACCACAAAAGTTACACAAAAAAACCCAGTATACAACAAAAATTACCTACTTAGGAAACTCTAGTGGCCTAGTAGTATGAAGCTGTGCTGCAATCTGAAATGAGATGGGTTGTCATGGGACATTTTGAAACGGACAATCATATGATCTACTATACCCACAATGAAAAGGTGAGGAAAAATGGGCTTGCTTTCACAGTTAAACAAGTAATTTCTAGATTCATCTCAAAATAAAATGTTTTGAGTGACTGGATATTATCCATATGCATACAAGGAAGTTCAAAGAATATCACTATCCTTCAAATTTTAGCACCATAGCGAAAGAAAATGAAAGAAAAGATTTCTACCAAGTTTGCAGTCAGAAATTTACTGATAATGCAATCAAACTCCATTAATCATAGTGAGGACTAGAACACAAACTAGATGGGGAAAAGGGAAAAGGATCGATAGCTGGAAAACATGGATGTGTTGATAGAAATGAGGCTGGAAATAGAATGTTAGAACTCTCTATAATCAATGATTTTCATTTCAAATACCTTCTATAAGAAACTTAAACATCAACTATAAGCATGATTTTTACCTAATGGCATGCATAAGAACCAGATTAATTATATCTGTGGAAAGAATAATTAGGGAAGCTGTAGGACTTACAACGACCCTATAAATATCAGATTTGGACCCCATCCTATTCTCTGTCATCTTCATCATCTCTGCCACATTTGTTAAATTCACTGTGTCAATTGTCACAGTCACTGTGTCAGTCTCTCTCAATGAGAACCTTCCCCCTTCTCCTGCTCTGCTGATCCTCCACTTTTATGAGCATGATGTTTTTCTCAAGGACCAACCTCTCCTCCCCATACTCGCAAAGAATGTCAGACAAAGTTTGACCATTCTTTCTGCTAAGGAGCATCCTGGCTGAGCTTTCTCCAAGACATATTTATTTGTTCTCTTGGCAGTTCAAGGGGCATTCAGTGCCCTTCTCCAGCACCTCAACAAAAAGGTATCAATCTTCTGACATCTTTATTCATTGTTCAGCTCTGAGATGCACTGTCGCTGTTTTTAGATGCTGCTAAGTCAGATGCATAGCAATTAATTTACAAACCATGACTTGGATCAGTAGCACCTCATTCTGTAAACTGACGTCTTTGCTCTTCACACTAAAAAAAAATGGAACACAAAACCTCAGCCAGTGAAAATCCTGAGGAACATAGCTCTATTCTAATACACATGGCTTTGCTAAAATTCAAAAACATACTATCAAGAAAAGTGACATTTTGAAGTTGTGCTACAATCCCATAGGAACACAGTTCAAATCTACTAGCTGTTCAGTGGGAAGGAATGAGCAATCACCTCTACTGTGATTTACTGCTTCTGAAAATCCACTGGAGGAGCATATTCATACAAGGTCATGCAGTTCTGGCTCATTGACATATAACAACCAAACATAATACTGTAGGTAGAAATGTGGTTGTCTAGTGGGTAAAGGAATTGTGCTGCTAACACAAAGGCAGGCTGTTTGAATCAACAGCTCTCTGAGAGAAAGATGAGCAGCAATCTCTTCTAACTATTTTCTTATATTTTTCTAACTCTCTTTACCCCATACAGAATACCAATGACCCTACGAGACAAGATTTTATTTCTTCAAGTATACATTGAAATTGGAGTTAAAATTGACTTTAGTTTAATAGAAAACAACCACAACTCTATAGTTTGTGGCATAAAGGTTTTGAAGAAATTGTATCTTGCTGAACACATGTAGAGACTTTAGGTCACTAGTTTAGCCCTACTTAGACTGGAAGTTGGCCAAGTTTGTAAGTTTGCTCTCTAGCAAAAAGTGCCCTGGGATACTTTATGACCACAAATGCTCAAGTCCTTGTCTTTATGTCTCATTCAATATGATCTCTTGTCTGTCAAGCTACTAAAATGAAGAGTGAGTCATAAGAAAATCAATACTGTTATATTCAAACAAGGCTCTTTAGACCAAAACACATTCCATTTTCTCATTAGCCATGGAGACAAAGGGAGGGAAGAGAATTTGCATTCATTTGCAATTGCACACAGATGTGACTGTTGCTTCCTACTGCCTAGTATCAGCTCCAAAGTGCACACAGTTAAATGCACTTTATTAAAACTAACTTTAAAAATGCATGTTGTTTCCTCTCATTTATTCAATAATTGATTAATTATACCCAGTACTGTTTTCTTTGGTGACAGATCCAAGTTTCCTTCTTCCTTTTGGAAGTTTGTTTGTTTGGGGTAATACATTTAACAGAGTTTTTAAAATCTTTGAGGAGACTTAAACTCCATTTTAAGAAGTTATAGTGTATTCATTTTTTTCAAGTTGCTTGTTGGTATATATGGAGTTATTTTTTTTTTTATGCTTTCAGCACAAAGAAGAGTTCTTAGAGCTGCAAGGATATGATGATTGTTTTCATTCTTTGTACCCTCTTCTCCAGGAATTGGCTCACAGGTTAGTTCAGTCAGAATACACTATGAACCACAAGTATATTTATCATTTTTAATTGTTGTCGTTGTTTTGCTATGTACCATAGAGTACGAACTGACACATAGCTGACCCTTCAGCAGATTTTCAGAGGCAATTAATTGCACAACTGCAAGGGAAAATATTGCCCCTCTTTCTCCCTCAGTGCAACTGGTGGCCTTGAACCTCGTGCCTTCTGGATTGCAGTTCAGCTTCTTGCTATTAGGCCATCATTGTGTTGTTGTGTATCATTGAGTTGGAATCAACTAATAGCTGATCCTGCAGGGGTTTTCAGAGGCAGATAATTGCTAGTGAGGAGATTTCCCATCCTTTTCCAGCCGAGCAGCTGCAAGATTCAAAATTGAAATGAGTTTTAATATTATTTAGTTAACCTGATATATTCAAAAGAATGAGTGATAAGGAAGTCAAAGTTAGCCTGGTCCCTCATCTACCTGACTGACGAGGCTAACATTAAAATGCGGGGGGAGAATACTATTAATTTAAAAGGAAGCTCTTGGGGTGTTGTCCATAGGGAGCTACACTGTTAATCCAAAGGTGGCAATGCAGGAATTGTGTATCTACCAGCAGAACTATGGCAGAAAAATGGGAAATTATATCTCCTGTGATTTATAGCCTCTGAAAATCCACTGGAGAGCTCACTATGACTTGGCTAAAGCTTGATGATGACAATAAGTTTTACATTTTTCAGTTTTTTTAGTTAAAATTCAAAATATAATCACTTTAACTTGCCATTATTGTTGTTGTTATGTGCTGTGAGTCACCTGTGACTCATAGTGATCTTAAGTACAACATCTCTGAAGCCTGCCCTGTCCTGAACCAGTCTCACTGACTCCGACACACCTACTCTCATTTCTCTAGTTGATGTACTTCTCTAAGGATTAATTCTTCCTAGCCACATGCCCAAAGTATGTGAGATGGAGCTTCATAATCCTAGATTCCAAGGAGAAAGTTGGTTTCACTCTTTCCAAGACAGACCAATTATTTGCTTTCTTGGTGATCCATGGTATGTTCAAGACTCTTCTCTAGCACCAAAACTTAAGGGCATTGATTCTTCTTCTTTCATCCTTAGTCACTGTCCAGTTCCCTGATACGTAGCAAATAATTGTGAAGACCATGGCCTGCATCAGGAGCACCGTAGTCTCTAAATTGACATGGTTGCTTCTCAGTACTCTGGAGAGGTCCCTGACAACAGATTTATCTCATGCAATTCATCTTTTGATTTCCTAACTACTGGTGTCAAGAGTGTTGATTGTGAAGCTGAGCAAGCTGTAACTGTTAATCTTAATCTCTTCTCCATCCATCATGATGTTATCAATCGGCCTAGTGAGAATCTTTACCTTCTTGATGTTGTGCTCAATCCATAAATATTGAAGACTAGAGCCCTTGAACTTCTGCAGCAAGCACTCAGGTCCTCTTCAGTTTCAGCAAGCAAGGTGTGTCATTTGCATGATGAAAATTGTTGATAAGTCTTAATGAACTATGTTGTATTCTTTTTTTTTTCTTCTTTTTTAGCTGTGTTTGAAAGTCAGTATATGTCAGTGGTAAGGGTAACTCTGCTTGGTCTAGCCATAGTCTCATATTAATGCTGAATTTCTTTACAGTGTGTTCCAGTGAATTACATACATCATGTTATAAAATTTACAAGCTCTTAATATTTATATTTCCACAATCACCATGAAAAAAACCAAATAAACAAACAAAAAGATTTATTTTACTTCAGAATTACTGCATATTGCGCAGGACTTGGTGGGTTTATGATCAGTACTCAAAGAGCAATTAACATTTGGATTAAGCCACATGAAGATAACAACAGGCAATTACCCATTTTAACAGCTGCTAAGTGGTGTTAATTGCTGGCTATAGACCACAAGCTGTGCAATTTTCTGTGTATTGTATAAACAGAACAACAAAAAAAAGTAGAAGTTAAAAGATAAATAATTATCTTCATTGTAAAAGGATATACTATATGATGATATAGTGTGCCCTTATCACTTATGCCATTCATACAGTTGACAATATGTAGGTAATGTTAATTTTTTCCATATAATAAATATTTGAAATATAATATGTATGCAATGAGAAGGACTCCAAATTTACGAAACTGTCAATGTATGAAGTTTGTGATATTTATTTAATTAATTAGGGGAGTGGTATAAATGATTAATGACTACAAGAAGTTGCAAAATAGAAAGCATGATTCAAGTATTTCACTGAAAAGCTATTCAGAAAAGGAATCTTCTGTTCAGAGGTTGATAGTGTTCACTGAACTAAGCTATGTCAGTATTTATCGATGCTTCAGTTTTTTAGTTTTAGTTCTTAAAATATTGACTAAGAAAATGTTATTAAATCATGACTGGGGTACATACATAATTTCAAATTTAAAAGTTTACAAAATTGATCTTGCTTTTCCGTTACCTGGTTATGTGCTGGTCAGACTTATTAAGGGCAATACAGGCAAGTACAGGCAAATACAGACGAGCTCTCTGGTTTTCTGTACAAGCTTCAGAGTTTATTTTCACTTCCTAATATTGTAACTCTGGTGGCCTAGCGGTAAAAAGCTGTGTTGCTATTCCAAAGACAAGCAGTATGAATCCACCACATGCTCTGCTGGAGAAGGATGGGCAGTCTCCTCCTGTGTGATTTACTGCTTCTGAAAACTCACTAGAGAGTCAACTATGAGTTGTTTGTGACTTGATGACACACAACAATAACAACATTGTAGTAAGGGAATGTAGTGCCAACCTACAGTTCATATCTCTTTGGTGGTTTAAATCTACAAGTGTTGCTGTGGGAGAAAGATTGGCAATCTCCTCCTGTGTCATTTTAGGTCTCCTGACAACCTGCTGGAAGGTCAAATATGATTTGGTTCAAACTCCACGGCAATGAGTTTATTTTTTTGTGTTTTAGCACTTATTAACTTTAAATATCTCAGACTTAATTTTTAATTCATAATTCATCCAATGCATATGGAGCTCTGATGATGTAATCCATAAGGCGCTGAAATGATAACCAAAATTTGTCTCTTGAGGTTCCAATCCACCCACTGCTCTAAGGCGATAAAAATGTGCAGTTTCTATCCCTTGTGATTTCAGCCATGGAGTCCATTGGAGTGTAGTTATGAATCAAATTCAACTCAACTGTAAAGACTAGGTTGTCTGGCTGTAATAATCTGCTTTCAACTCCCTTGTAGGACAAAGCTATGAAAGTTAGAAAGAATTCAAATGGTCTCTGTTCCTATTTCAGGAATCAAAATTGACTTTGGTCTCCTGTGAAAGGAGCAGATGCAAAGGAAGGCTGAGTTTGACTTCTACTTATTTCATTAAAGTGAACTGTCCCCATCAATAACATAGATAATATCATACAGATAGCTACACGTTCAGACATGCCAACCCACATGTTCCTGCACCTATTTTTATCAAACAAAAGAGTCCAATGTTTGTTGCAAATTGACTAACAAACTTCACTCATAGTTGTGAGGTTTATTAGAAAATGGGTTGAGGGAGGTGGAGGGGAGACAAATGATAAAACAAGGAGAAAGTCTAGGTTTAGTAAACAGAAATCCCAAGCCAGAATAACAGCAAAACACAATTTCTCAATTAGTTCAGATGGCTTCTCAGTCAACAAGTGAATGTATAGGCTCAGTTTGACAGCACAAATATATCTCAAGTTTTCGCAATCATCCAACAAGATTTGTCTCATTGCAGCTACAAGTCAGCCTTTCATTCAGTCACCTAGAAGTAAAACTTGTAACTTTGGCTTCATCTCCAAGGTTCCTTGGTTACGTTTTGTCACAGACTCTTCACAGAGTGAAAAGTTCTCTCTTATTTTGGTCTCATAACTGTTGGAAAGTTACAAGACCATGTATCCACAGTCGAGGTAGCTGGAGTCCATGCCCCAGAAGGGGTAACACAATTGATAGAAAAGCCATTTATCAAAGTTGTACCACCACAGCTTCACTACAGATTCCATCATTGAAGTGTTTTAGATTTTAAAATTTAATACATGCCAAAGATCTCTGGTGCTCTACTGGGTAAGAAAATGCACTTCCAACCCAAAGGTGAGCAATCTGAATCCACCTGGGGATCCACAAGAGATGGGCAATCTCTTCCTGTGTGATTACAACTTCTGAAAATCTGCAAGATCAACTATGAGTCATTCTAACTTGAGGGCAATAAACAATAATATAGGAGAGAGATCTGGAACTCTGTTTCAGTGCAGATTATACAACCTTGGAGATTATATAAGGTAGTTTTATTCTTTCCTACAAGATCACTACGGTAAAATCAATTAGACAGTACTAATCTAACAGGTAATATTCCTTGTGTTGTGTGTCACCCTCTTGTGCTAAAAGATGATTGTATGGAATAGCTTTAGTCTGAGATTTAAAGAATTAAAAAATATCTCAGGGTACTAGTTACAGAGAGTTATCTGCTCTCAAGCTATCCATTAATTTTGAGTTTCATTTTAAAATGAGTGTTTTTTTAATGTAATGTTTTCTCCCATTGTAACTAAGATCATCTACTGTTCCAGTCAGATAAATCAGTGTCGTAGTGGGACACAATCTAGATCTTTAGAGTTAGGATAATTGTAATCAAGTATTGAGAAGAGTATCGGACTGCAGACTTGTTTCTTCTCTGAGATTTTTATTATAATTTTTAATCTTTTGATCTTCATGAGTAGAGTATGATTGTCACATCTGGCTGGTCACAATCTTTTAAGATCTTAGACACTAATAACTTTACTATATACAGAACATGAAGTTTGCGTACTAAATTATGTCAGCTAACTGAGTTATTCCATGAGCCTAGGACCCTAAACTTTTATTCTGTCAATTTTTGGTTGCATGGCTCTGATCTGTTTTTAGATTAATTCTATTGTGGTAATATCCCATTTGCTCAATGTTCCTCTCTCATATGGATTTATTCAGAGATCTGACAAGTTAAAATTATATTTAAAAGAGTTTATGCTATTCTATTAATTACTTATTTGCTATCAAAGCCTATGTGATAGAAGAGTGTCAGAAACTTATATTGTTTATCACTGTGATCATTGCCATTGAGTTAGTTTCAATTGCAATAAACTTTTCATAATATTTCCAAGGCTATTTTCATATAATTTGCTGGTAAAGTAGCAGCTAGTGATAGCGAGTCATAACACTGAAGTTTATAGTTAATTAATTACTAAAATAATCTTACAGTGGTATCAGAGAAAAGTTGCTTAGTCATTTTGGATTATAAATATTTCTTTTAATGTATTTCTTTTGAAAAGATCCAGGACAATTTCATGTAGACCAACTTATATTACTTTTATTTATCTGAAAATAAGAAATTTAGCCCATTATCATAATTTATTTTGAAAACAGCATGGTTTAAAATGAAGAAGGGAGTGCATCAAGTTTGTATTCTTTCTCCATACCTATTGAATCTGTATTGTGAGCAATTACCAGAGAAGCTGGACTCCATGAAAATGAGTGCAGCAGCAGAATTGGAAGGAGACTCTTCAATAGTCTGTGTTATGCAGATGACACAACCTTGTTTCCTGAAAGTGAGGAGGACTTGCAGCACTTGTCTCAGAAGATCAAGCAATGCATCCTTTAGTATGGATTGCATATCAATGACAGTTTTTGACAGATGGAGAGGAGAATAAAACTGTCAACAGTTTCCTCTTGTTTGGATGCACAATTAACATCCTTGGTGCCAACAGTGAAGAAATGAGACATGTTGTACTGGGAAAATCTGCACTTAGGGATCTCTCCAAATATTGAGGAGCAACGACGTCAGTTTGAAGACTAAGATGTATCTTTTACAGGCCAGGGTCTTTCTGAATACTGACTATGCAGCTGAGAGTGGAATAAGGAGTACAGAAAAATAATTGATGCCTTTTGAGCTGTAGCGTTAAGAGAAGAGCACTAAACTCCCCATGGATGGCACATGGAACAAACAGTTATGTCTTGGAGAGGGTGGAGCCAGAGAGTTCTTTGGAGGCAAGAATGATGAGGCTTCACCTCACACACTTTGGATATATTGCTAGGAGGGACTATTCCTTGGGAAAGGACATGATGCTTTGAAGGATAGAGGGTCTGAAAAGGAAAGGAAGACTCCCAACTAGGTGAATTGACACAGTGACTGCTGCAATGGGCTCATGTGTGTCAGAAAGTGTGAGGATAGCACGGGATAGAACAGGTTTCAGATCTTTTGTTCATAGAGTTGGTTTGAGTTGTACATAACTCAATGGCACTTGACAACAACAACAATGGATAATGTAGCAAGAAAACAATTCAATCTCTTGTCATTTATGAGTAAACTGTTCTTACCAATCATCTTTTTATTCTCACCCTCTGGGCACATATTCTTTCAAGCCCATGCACATTAAGACACAATTTCACACTGGATCATTTTAATTATCAGTGTGATAAAAGAATAAATTCTGATTCTTTCACTCAAAAAGATGTCTGGAAAAAAATCAATAACTAAAAGACAATATCAAGCCTCTTATTAGTAACGGTGAAGTTATCTGTCATGCTAAAGGAAAGATGGAAGACAAAAGCAGTAGAGAACAATATAATCCACAAAGTGGATAACTTAATTTGGAAGTGGAAAGGATCTTCTTCATTTCACAAACAATGTTGTCGTTTACTTGTCAGAAAATGTACTGTTATGTTATTAGCTGGTACATAAAATTTTGAAGATTTAAACTCTCCTGTTGCCCTGCCCAAAAATGATGTGATAGTCAGCTTTCATAAAAAGCCTCAAAAATTTGTGTGGTACAAGTTGAAATTTACTTGAAACAGTGTGCTTGAATTTTTTTTTTCTATTTAGATTTGGTTTTGGTCAATACAATGCGAAAAGTTATTAAAAATCATGACTAGGTGGGCTGGAAACAAAGAGAATATCAACCAAGAGGCTTGAGAGTGTGTGTGTGTGTGTGTGTGTGTGTGTGTGTGTGTACTGCTGTAGTTTGTACAATTTCTGAATAGAATTTGTCCTGAATTTAATGTGTCCCCTCTGTAGCTGATTGACGGCTTTGTCGTCTTTTCTTTGATATATATACAGCATATGAGGTTATATCCTTGATAATTTGAGACTAAAATGATATAAATATGGATAGAAGTGGAAAAATGAGTCAGAACCAATTTGTGGTTGACTCTCCAGTGGACTTTTAGAGGCTGAAAATGAATAGGATGAAATTGTCTGTCTTTCTCCTGTGGAGCCTCTGGTGGATTTATTCTGCCAGAGAGGCACTGCCTTTGCATTAGCAGTATAACTGACTGCCAGAACTTTCTAAATGTTGTTGTTGTTGTTAAGTGCCTTCGAGTGGCAGGCTACTCATAGCGACCCTATGAAGGAGAGTCCTCGATGCTTGGGTGCCTTTCATCCTCTCTCCAGGTTCATAGGGTTTCCGGAGGAAAGCTATTATGGAAGTGGATGCCACTCCTCCTTCC
>NW_006399806.1:14334473-14338712 GCF_000299155.1 Elephantulus edwardii
TAGTGACCCTATGAAGGAGAGTCCTTGAAGCTTGGGTGCCTTTCATCCTCTCTCCAGGTTCATAGGGTCTCCGGAGGCAAGCTATTATGGAAGTGGATGCCACTCCTCCTTCCATGCTTGTTTTATCAGGGAGCAGAGTCATCCTTCTCCAGAGACCACCACA
Organism: Elephantulus edwardii; assembly: GCF_000299155.1. Taxonomy (NCBI): domain Eukaryota; kingdom Metazoa; phylum Chordata; class Mammalia; order Macroscelidea; family Macroscelididae; genus Elephantulus; species Elephantulus edwardii. The sequence goes on from NW_006399806.1 coordinate 14,334,637, forward strand.
ACACCCGCGCACACAGCACCAAGCTCTCTGGCAACAGGATCATAGCCACCCGGGGTGGAGCAAACCTGGGAGAACATGGCGGCCTCCTCGCCCCTCTTCTTCTTTTGGGCTTGACGCTACTGTTGCCTTCAACCCAAGTAGCTACAATAATAATAATGTAAAAAACATAGAGAAAAGTATTAAAGAGTCACATAAATTAAACTAATACTATGTTTACTGCAGTACAATAAACATGCTTTTATGGTGAAAGTTATTATTCACAATAACAAAAAAATGGAGAAAAGAAAACATGAACTGCCTATAAAAAATATGTGGACTGAGAAACTACAAAAATTCACACAATTGAATGCTATGTAAAAACAATGAAGAATTCATGAAACACAATATAACATGGACAACTTTAGAAGGCGTTATGTTGAGTGAAGTAAGTCAGTCACAAAAGAGTAAACACTTTATAAGATCACTGTTTAAAAAGCTATAGAATGGTTTCTAGATAAAAAGAATCAATCTAGTGTGATTAAAATGAGCTTTTAAGGATTAAAAAAAGATGACCGAAATAACAAAAAGTCACTAAACCAAAAAGAATTGGCCGACACTGAAATATTTCAGAAAGTATCTATCAAATGACCAAGAAGCCATCAATGGTGATGAAGGAAGAAGTTCAAGCTGCACTAACAGCATTGTTGTTGTTTTGTTGTTATGTGCCATTGATTTGACTGCAACTCCTAGTGACCCTAGGTACAGCAGCCCTGATTCCTGCTCTGTCCTGAATCAGTGTGACTAATTCTGACACACCAGCCCCATTATCCCAGTTACTGTATCAATCCACCTCATTCAGAGTCTTCCTCTCCTGCACTGACCCTCCATCCTTTTGACCATAATGTCCTTCTCCAAGAACCCATCTCTTCTGGCCATGTGCCCCAAGTATATGAGACAGAGCTTCAAAGTCTCAGCCTCCAAGCACAAACTTGGTTTCACTCTTTCCAAGACAGACATTTGTTTCTTTGGTGGTCCATGGTATATTCACGACTATTCTCCAGCACCACAATGCATCAATTCTTCTTCTGTCGTCCTTACTCATTGTTTAACAGCATTAACAACAAAAACAACAAAGTCCCCAAGAATCAATGATATATCAATTAATGTATTTCAAATAACAGAAATACCCCTTCATGTGCTCACCAGTCTGTACCAGAAAATTTGGTACTAAAAGTAAGAAGTCCATTTTTGTTCACATTTCCAAGAAAGATGAGCCAATAGAATGTGAAAAGTACTGAGCAATTAATATTACATGCAAGCAAAATATTATGGAATATTGCCAAAGGGTATCCAAAAAGAACTAGAATAGTACATTAACAAACAACTGCCAGAAGTTCAGACTGGAGTTAGAAGAGGCCATGGCACCTGAAGTATCATCACTGATATCAGATGGATCATGGCTGAAAACAGTAAATACCAGAAGAAGGTCTATTCATATTCTACTGACTATGCAAAGACTGCTGTTAGGGACCTCTCCAAAGTGCTGAAGAGCAATGGTATCTCTTTGGAGACGAAGGTGCATCTGATACAGGCAATAGTCTTCGCAATCACCTGTTATGCATCAGAGGGTTGGACAATGACCAAGGAGGATAGAAAGAGAATTGATACCTTTGAGCTGTGGTCCTGGAGAAGAGTATTGAGAATACCATGGACTGCTAGGAAAACGAACAGATTCATCCTGGAGAGGGTTAAACCGGGTGACTCCTTGGAGGCAAGGATTCTGAGGCTCCGTCTAACATACTTTGGACATGTTGTGAGGAGAGACCGGTCCTTGGAGAGGGACATCATGCTTGGGAGGGTGGAGGGACAGCGCAGGAGAGGAAGGCCCTCTATGAGGTGGATTGATTCAGTGACTGGGATAATTGGGATGGGAGTGTCAGAGACAGTGCGATTGGCACAGGACAGAGCGGAGTTTGGGGCTGTTGTGCATAGGGTTGCTATGAGTCGCAGGCGACTCGACGGCACATAACAACAACAACAATGCAAAGGCATTTGAATGTATGGATCATAATACATTATGGCTAACTTTGAGAAAATGAGAATTCAGGAAGTCTGAATTATTCCCATGTAAGATCTGTATGTAGATGAAGAGACTATTGCTCAAGTAGAGCAAAGAAACACTTTATGGCTTAAAATTCAGAAAGTTGTGCATCAGAGTTGCATTATCTCCATATACCTATTAAATCTGTATGCTGAGCATATTACTTGAGAAGCTGAACTGTATGAACGAGAAATTGTCTTCAGGATAGGAGAAATAGTCTTTAAAAAAGTCATTATGCAGACAACACAACCATGACTACTGAAAGAGAGAAGGACCTGAAGCACTTTCTGGAGAACAGAATATAGTGTTTAATATGGATTACATCGCAACATTAGGAAACAAAAATAAACACCATGGGGTCAATGGAAACATCATGATAGGAGAAAATATTGAAATTGTCAATTGCTTCCTCGTACTTGGATCCCCAAAACACACTTAGTTTCAGCAGTCAGGAAATCAGGGAACACGCTGCATTGGTAAGTCAGCAGTCAGAAATCTCTCCAAATTACTGAGGAGCAACGTTTTCAGTCTGAAGACTAAAAATCACTTGATTCAGGCAATGGTCTTTCATTTGCTATGTGTCTGATGACTGAATTATAATAAATAACAATAAATCCTTAATAATAAATTAGGATGACACAAGAATTCATGTCTTTGAACTGTGGTGCTGGACAAGATTACTGATTATCTGTCAAAATAATCAAATAGGTATGTCATGGAGAAAGTACAACTAGGTGCTCCTTGCAGGCAAAGATGACTAAATTTCATCTCGCATACTTTGGGCATGTTATTAGTTGAAGTTATTTCTTGGAGAGATACATCATGCTTGGAAAGGTGGAAAGAGAGAAAGACTCTCAACAAGATGATTGACACAATGACTGCTGCAACGGGCTCAAGTATGTCAGTAATGAGGATGGCACATTAATAAAGTGTTTAGATTTCTTCTTCACAGAGTCCGTAGGAATAGTACTGAACTGGATAACACCTAGCAAATAAAAATATGCTTACAAGAAAGGGGAAGTAATATGTGGAGAAAATTAATTCATAGACAATTTATTGGGATGTGTGAAAGGAAGGACAATGTGAAATGAATGGACAAATATTGTGTATATTATAATTAATATTATGAAATAACACATGCATAATTAGGTGGGAGGAAAGCACAACTCAATGTGTATTGTAAACTTTCACTGAAATAACAGTTAAAATATAATTAAATTTTACATGAGTTTGTTTCCTTTATGGTGAAAGTCCAATACAGGGTGTTTATAATCACTATGGTGAAATAGAAAAGCATCACACCACAAATATAAAAAATACAATAGGTAACTTTGGGGAAGTTATCAATTACTTAACATCTTTTAGTCAGAGAGACTCATAACTGAAGCTTAAGCATATTTTCAGACGTTGTACATTGCAAGAAGAAAATTTCTCTCTCTTTTTTTTTTCTCCATAGAAAAGCTGGTGGAATTCTAGAAGGCAGTTTGGTGATTCTCAAAAAGCTTAGCATAAAAGTTCCATATGATCCAGCGATTCCACTGCTTGGAATATGATGTTGTTGTTATGTGCCGCCAAGTTGCTTGCGCCTCATAGCGACCCTATGTACAACATCCCTAAAACTTGCTCTATCCTGTGCCAACAGCACTGCTTCTGACACACCCATCCTGATTACCCCAGTCACTGAATCAATCCACCTCATAGAGGGTCTTCCCCTCCTGCGCCATCCCTCCACTCTCTCAAGCAAGATGTCCCTCTCAAAGGACCTCTCCCTCCTTACAACATGCCCAAATTATGTCAGACAAAGCCCCAGAATTCTTGTTTCCAAGGGGCAGCCTGGATTAACCCTCTCGAGGATGAATCTGTTTGTTTTCTTGGCAGTCCATGGTACGCTGAGTATTCTTTTCCAGCACCACAGCTGAAAGGCATCAATTCTCCTTCTATCCTCCATAGTCATTGTCCAACTCTCTGATGCATAACATGCGATTACAAAGACCAT
>NW_006399806.1:14341167-14354007 GCF_000299155.1 Elephantulus edwardii
TTATGCTGAGTCAAATATCTCAACCACAAAAGGACAAATATTGCATGGTGCCACTGTTGTAGAATGAGACTAACTTCAGGGTTGGGGTAAGACTGAGAAAAACAGGGTAAATTATGTATACTGCATTGAAACAGATGAGGGAGAGAATAAATTTAAAAGCGATATATGATAGGGTATTATGGTTATCACAAGAGTCCAGAATTAAAGTAGCATAGTGAAGTGTACTGGGGCGGTGTGAGGGGTGCGGGCGGATTGATACCAAAGAAGGAATTTTTCTTTTGCTTTGCAAAGAGAGGAGCAAACTGGGGGCTGGGCGGGGCGGGTTGGGGGGGAAGGCTGGGCAGGGAGAAAAGTGCAGCAATAAATGAATGGAAATCCCAAATCTCTGTAAATGTTCATTAAAATTAATAAAATAAAACTAAAAAAAAAACCCACAAAACCCAAAAACCTCTGTATATATATTTTGCTTTAAAAAAAATCTCTATCACACAAGTAAAAAAAAAAAAGAAAGAAAAGCTGGTGGATTTGAACAGCCTGCCTTTGGGTTGCAAATATAACTCCTTTAGATCATCAGACTTCCCTTCTGGGTTATTTATAGTTGCATTATTTCTACAAAGTTTAATTCCAGCTAATGTTGTACCAAGTAAGAAAAGTAAAGATTGAATGATGGTTCAATTATTTTTTTAAAGACACAAGAGAGGAATAAGCACAATTGTTTAAGTCAATAATCAATAAAAAATTAATCTATGTGGTATAAGATTTTAAGGCTTTAAAATTCTTATGTTTTGAATCTTATTTTATTGTTTTATCTTTTTTTTATTTTCCTTAATGAAGTGGTCTCTGATTCATAGAAAATTAATGAATAGTTAATAATAATTATATCAGCATTTCCCAAAATGTAATACTGTAAATTCATATTGTGCTTGAAGAAAATATGGGATCTGAAAGACTTATTCAAATATGCAAATGTTTATAGAATGAAAATAATAGACAAGACCGAAAGGAGGTGCTCATTTATATGTAAATGGATTTGTAAAGAAGTAATAGAGCATGCATTTCTACATATTATAAAAATCTTCAATACCCTGAAAAATAGCCTTGTTACAAGAAATTAAGAAAGGAAAAACACAACATCTTAACGGGTGAAGCAATTGTCTGATTATCTGATATGCATAAAAATCTTTCTCAGGACCAATTGTAACATTTAAACTAACAAGAAAAAAACTAAACAAAGTTTTATATAGAACATTCTGAGTTCTCATCTTTCCCTTTGAGCAATTATCAGACTAATGTTAAAGGAATACATATATTTTTAAAGCCAGACTTACAAACTTGGGAATACACTATCATTATTTATTTTTTTAAAAATAGAACTATAAAATTGTATAATCCTCTTTGCAATGAAACAGAATAAACTTGACTAAAAGAACTTCAAAAATTCATATATTAAAATATTTTTTTAGTCTGGTGAAATTCAAGAAAGTTTGAAGGCAGACAGAATTATAATTAAGAATAAAACCTTCGAAAAACTCTAAAAATTGAAATTTGAATAGTGAAATTAAGATAAGCCTGAATTACTATTGTATGAGAAATGGCCTTCCCTTTGAAAATGTTACAAAACAATCATATTTGAGGCTTATTTTTGTGAGTTTTTTGGCATTAAAGAAAATAAAACACATGGAATGAATGCTTGCCACCTCTAACAAAATCACATACACAGGAGCAGTGGGTAGTCATATTTATTTCATACTGTCCACAGCACTTACTTTTTAAATGCCTGGATATTTCTGATAAAATTAAGCTTAACTTGAAAAATTTTCATACTTTTTATTCCTATAAAAAGTCAACAGATATATTGTTGTTGTGTGCCATAGAGTTAGAATCAACTCATAGCTGACCTTCTGGTGGGTTTTCAGAGGCTGTATTTAGCACAGGAGGAGATTGCATATCTTTCTTCCACAGAGAAGCTGGTAGATTTGAATACCCTGCCTTTATGTGAGCTGTGGAACTCCTTACCTACTAGGCTACCAAAGATCTCTAATGTATATACAATAGTCACAAACATAACAAATAACTAAAAAGAGCTTTATAAAGGCAAATAAGTAAACAGACACAAAGCAAACCACTATAGTGTGTAACCATAATGGGATTTATGATGAGAGGTCAGAATAAAAGTGTATTAAAACTTGTGGCAATACTATGAAGAAACCAGAATGAAATGAGAAAAAAAATAATGTGAAAACATTTCATGATAGGAATCATATTGTCTGTATTGATAGGAATTAATGTTGTTGATGGTAGGCACCACTGAGTCCATAACAACTTATGTTATAGTTGTTGTTAGGTGCTGTCCAGTTAGACCCAACTCCTAGCAAACCTCTGAACTAGAGACTTGAATCCTGTGCCATCCTCCTCATCATGATATTGATCCTATAAACAACAGATCTGAATCTTGTCCAATCCTGTGCCATTCTCATCAAGAATATTGTGGTAGTCACTATGTCAGCCCATCTTGTTAAGTCTCTCTTAACTGTTACTTTACCATTGAAAATTAAAGCATGTTTTATAAAGCATATTTCCAATATCTTAATATTTGCATCGTTTTAATTTTCACATAACAGAAATACTTTAGGGATTAATAAATATGAAGAATGAGCACACCTTTGAAATTTAGAAGCTTTGACATCCTTATTTCTTTCTGCTTTGTAAATTTAAATAAAAGTTCAAAATTAGTATCAGACAGTACCTAACTGGTAAATTCAGACATTTAACTTTTATGAGCTTAAAACTTCTTCAATACCTGTTTTATACAGCAAAGAATAATATAAATGTGTACTATTATTGCAAGATTAGTGTTATTTTGTTGTTGTTATGTTGTTATGTGTTATGTTATATACTGTCACGTCACCAGCAACTCATAGTGAACCTATGCACCATATATCTGAACCCTGTCTTTTTGTGAGCCAATCTCACTGTCTCTGACACATCAACCCCCATAATCTCAGTTACTGTGTCATTTGGTCTCCTCCAAAGTCTTCCTCCCTTGTGCTGCCTCTCCATTCATGGACCGCCAAGAAAACAAAGAGCTCTGTCTTGGAGAGAGCAAAATCAAGTTTCTCTTTGGAGGCTAGGATTTTGAAGCTCTGTCTTACACACTTTGGGCATGTATACAGGAGGAACCAATTCTTGGAGAAAAACATGTTTGGAAGGGTTGAGGGACAGCACATGACAGAAAGACCCTAGATGAGAAGGGTTGACACAAGAAATGGGGTAATGGAGAAGGTGTGTCAGGAACAGTGAGACTGGCTCAGGAGAGGGTAGGCTTCAGAGCTGTTATACATAGGGTCGCTTATGAGTCACTGGCAACTTGATGACACATAAAAACAACAACAACAACACACACACACACACACACACACACACACACACACACACACACACACAGGGGGCTCAGGTGGCCTAGTGGTAAAAAATTGCACTGCAATTCCAAAGGCTGTTGTTGATTGCTGTTGAGTTGAGCATGACTCATAGTGACCCTATAAACAAAATACCTGAAGCCTTTCTATAACTATCATCATTTCTCAAAGTTCATAGGGTTTCTATGTTGCCTAGGAAGTGGATGTCACTCCTGAGTTCAAACTTGTCTTAAATTGGGAGCTCTACCAAACACTGTTTACTGTGGGTAATCATTATGGCATTTGACACTCCAGTGGCCCAAGGTTCAGCATTACAACAACCCTAGGTTACCTCAGTTCAACAAATTGACACAAGTGTCCTGTACCACTTAGAAGAATGTTCCTTCAAAATATAATAAAACCAACTTTTAAATGCAAAGGCTTTCCATGGGGTCTTGTTGACTCTAAACAAGAGGCTTAAAAATAAAACAAAACAAAACAAAACCAACCAATATACTATATTGTTGGTGTTGCTATGTTCCATCAAGTCACCTGTGACCCATAGCGACCCTATGTTACTACATGCTTGGGAGGGTGGAGGGACGGCACAAGAGGGGAAGACCCTCTATGAGACGTATTGTTTCAGTGACTGGGGTAATCGGGATGGGTGTGTCTGAGGCAGTGCGATTGGCACAGGATAGAGCAGGGTTTAGGGCTGCTGTACATAGGGTCACTATGAGTCACAAACGACTCAACGGCACATAACAACAACATAGTTTGTAAATTATTATGACCATGCACTTCATATCCTCCTATCAATCATCTATTTTTACTTTTGTTTCTTGTTTTGTTGATGCTAAATGATAATAGAAAATATCCATGACTTAGTCTGTAAGAAACGTCTTTAGAGTCTCACCTTAAAAATATAATCCCTGTCTATGGTTCAAATCCACCATATTCTCCATGCAAGAAGGTTGGGCAATGCTTCTCACAAGATTTACTACTGCCTATGAAAACTCAGCTATGAGTGTATTCAAACACAATGGAAAAACGAAATGTGTGTGTGTGCGCGCGCACAAGTACATGCACACGTACACACGCACGTGTGCATTTCCTTATATTTTGCAGTATCTTCTTGAGCTGGTCTTTAAAATTTGCTTTTTCTTAATTTCTTCCCAAAGTCAGTGCATCAAATTTAATCTTGAGAAGCTTTTTAAATTCACACGAAAGAGACTCTTTGGTTCTCATGGATTTCTTTCATTTTCTCCAGCTTCAGTTTTGAGTTTGTACATGACTAGTTGGTGGGTCTATTTCAGTCAACACCTGGCAGTAAATTGCATGAGAGGAAATTTTCTGTCTTCTGGAGAGCAGCTGATGGATTTAAACTGCATGCTTTTGTGTTGACAGTATAGTTCCTTACCCACGAGGCCATCACAGCTCATTATATATGTGTGTGGGTGTGTGTATAAAGATATATATATCTTTTTGATCTATATGTGGAACAGATAATTCAAAAGGCTGAACTTTAGGAGGGGCAATGTGGCGTTAGGATTGGAGGAAGACTCATCAACAACCTGTGCTATGCAGATGATGGAACCTTGCTTGCCAAAATGAAGGGGAACTTAAAGCATTTGCACAGGAGGTCAAGGACTGTAACCTTCAATACAGATTGAAGCTCAACATTAAGAAAACAAAGATTCTCATCACTAGGCCAATTGGTAGCATCATCACAGACAGAGAAAAGATTGAGATTGTTAACAGCTATAGCTTGCTTGGCTTCATAATCACCACTCTTGGTACCAGTAGCCAGAAAACCAAAAGATTAATTAGATTGGGAAAGTTTGCTGTCAAGGACCTCTCCAGAATACTGAGGAATAATGGTCTTGGCTTAAATACTGAGGTGCAACTGATCTAGACTATGGTCTTTGCACTTACTTGCAATGTATCAGACAGCTGGATTATAGAACAAGAATTAATGCCTTTGAATTGTGGTGATGGTGAAGAGTATTGATCATACACCATGGAATGCTAAGAATACATATAGTTCTGTCCTGGAGTGGGTGAAATCAGACTATTCTTTGGATGCCAGGATTTTGAGGTTCTCTCTCTCATACTTTTGGAATGTGGCCCAAAGTAACCAATCCTTGGAAAAAGACATCATTCTTGGAAATGTGGAGAGACAGTGTAGGAGAAGAAGACCCCAGATTAAATGGATTTACACAGTAACCAGACTGCGTAACTTGACACAATAGCTTGCTGCAGAAAGTCAAGGACTGTAGCCTCCAATATGGATTGAAGCTCAACATCAAGAAAACAAAGACTCTCACCACTGGCCAATTGGCAGCATCAGTATGGACGGTGAAGAGGCTGAGATAGTTAACAGTTTTAGTTTACTTGGTTCCACAGTCAACACTCTTGGTAACAGCAGCCAGGAAATTAGGAGATGAATTGCATTGGGAAAGTCAGCTGTGAGGGACCTCTCAAGAGTGCTGAAGAGCAACAACATCAGGCTGGAGACTAAGGTGTTCCTGATCCGGGATATAGTCTTTGCAATTATGTGCTATGTATTGGAGAGTTGGACAGTGAATAGGGATGATAGAAAGAGAATTGATGCCTTTGAGCTGTGGTGCTGGAGAAGAGTGTTTATACCATGGACTGCTAGAAGAACAAACAGCTTTGTCCTGGAGAGGCTGAAGCCAGAATGCTCCTTGAAGTCAAAGATTTTGAAGCTTCGTCTGACATACTTTGGGCATGTTTCAAGAAAGGACTGGTCCTTGGAGAGGGACATCATGTTTGGGAGAGTGGAGGGACGGCGCAGGAGAGGAAGACCCTTGATGAGATGGATAGATTCTGTGAGTGGAGTGGTGGGAATGAGTGTGTTTGAGGCGGCGAGGTTGGCAACGGATAGAACCATGTTTAGGTCTCTTGTACATAGGGTCGCGATGAGCCGCAAGTGACTTGATGACATATAACAACAACAACACGGTAACTGGGGTAATGGGGACAGGTGTGTCAGAGACAGTGATATTGGCTCAGGATAGAGGAGAGTTCAGAACTATTATACATAGTATCTCTATGAGTTGCATGCAATTCAACAGCACACAATAACAAAGATGCATACATATTTAAACATTTTTTAGAACATTTAAAGGGTGTATTACAGTTGTTGTTGTTGTTATGTGCCATTGAGTCACCTGCAACTCATAGTGACACTCAGTACAACAGCCCTAAACCCTACTCTATCTTATCTTTGTGTCAATCTTATTGTCTCTGACACACCTACCCGTATTACCATAGTCACTGAATCATTCTATCTCATCAAGGGTCTTCCTCTATTGTGCTGTTCCTCCACCCTCCCAAGCATGATGTCACTCTTCAAGGACTAGTCCCTCCTTGCAATATGTCCAAAATATTTGAGATGAAGCTTCAGAATCCTTACCTCCAAATAGCAGTCTGGTCTCAACTTCTCCAGGATGAAATCTGTTTGTTCTTCTAGCAGTCCATGTTATAGTCAGTACTCTTCTCAAGCACCACATCTCAAAGCCATCTATTTTCTATCATCTCTATCATCTCTAGTCATTTTCCAATTTTCTGATGAATTTTTAATGTATTTTTTTATACTATGATCTTATTTTATTAAACTAAGTGTTGTGATATATTAACATATCCTCCTTATTTTTCTATATAGTACAAATTTCTGTAATAATAATATTCATGAGAAATAAGGGTGATTATTATTAAGAATAAGGAACTCTATGTTAAAGCATATGATTTTATATACATCTATGAAGCCCAAAATTTATGTAAGAGAATATTAATGCAACTCCTTTTTAAATTAAGACTGAGGAATATATTTAGATTCAAAATTAGAGTTACAAGGCTGTAAATCCTTATGAAAGCAAGTTAGATAACCTTATCTTTGTCCCAAAGAGTGACAGTGTGTCCTAACTATAAACTCTTCAATTAGTAGATCATATCTTAACCTGTTGTGCCACATGGTTTCAGTTTTTTATATTTATATTGTATGAAATTGATGATATAAGTCCCTCTGTATAAATTCATTAACAAAAATTATAATCTTAGCATTGCTACTTAGAATCTGAATATATGTTATAAGTGTCTAGACTTTTAATAACTTCTATAATGACTAGCATAATCTGGAACCTCTTTGAATAGAGTTTGTCCGTTGTTTTTAAAAAGAAACATGAAATGTGATTAATATATAATGACTTTAACATCAGATTGTTTTAGGGTAATACTGTCCAGGTTCCGTGTCTTAATCTTTGTTGACGTTAGTCTCATCTTTGCAAATTGGTTGTTAATAGTGTCCCATTTATAAAGTATTTGATATTAAATGAGACAGTGTGAGAGTAAAAGACTGTGCAAATTCTAGCAAGTAATGATTATTGTCTATCATTGCTGTAAAAAGCCCTGGTGGCGCAATGGTTATAGGTTGCTAACCAAAAGCTTGGATAGTGAGAAGCAAAGAACCACTCTGGAGGAGAAAGAAATGATAATCTGCTTCCCTAAGGGTTTAAAGACTTGAAAAGCTATGGTGATGTTCTACTCTATCCCATGTCCTGTTGTTGTTGCTAAGTGCCATTGAGTTGAGTATGAACAACCCATGAACAGTCCACCAGAACCCTGCTGTATCTTGCGCCATTCTCATCATCTCTGACACACTACAGTCCATTGCTGAAGTCACCATACCAATTCATCTCACTGAGGTCTTTCTCTCCTTCACTGACCCTCCATCTTTCCAAGTATGATGTTCATTTTCAAGAAATAGCCTTACCTAGGGTCAATGAATTGGAATGGATTGACTCCGCACACGTGGGTATCTTTTAGGAACTCTGGTGGTGAACTCAGTTGTTAACTGAGAGGCCAGTGGTCGGAATATTCCCAGAAATGCACTACCCATATATGAAAGGGGGCACTCTGGTGCCCTAGTGGTAAGAAGCTGCACTGGATTCCCGAAGGAACACAGTTCAAATCCACCTGCTCCAGGCACTCTCCTCTCAATTAACTATCTTTGAAAACATGCTGAAGAGTCAGCTGTTGGTTAGTTTTGACTCCACAGTACACCACCACCACCACCACCACAACAACAACATCTCTAAAAATGTACAACCTTGAAAACTCGATGGACAGTTTGACTCTGTCCTACAGAGTCACTGTGAGTCAGAGTTGATTCAATGATAGCTGTTGTTTTGCTTATTTAACTGTTGTAAACCACCTTGAATTTTTTCGAGATAAGAAATTAATGGTTTTATTAACATATGTATGTGTTTAGACACATTCATACATATAGACATGTTTGAATCACATATATTTTAACCATTGCATAGAAATAGTATCTTTATTTTGGGGGGGTTTTTTCCAAAAAAAGTCCTACAGAGTGAGTTTTAAGAGAGAACCTGATAGTGTGATGTCCAACAGAGAACATGTATTCAGGATAATGTTCACAGCTTGCTATAAATGCATGTCTATGAACACAACCTGATACAACTAAAAAAAATGTGTTTTGCAGAAAAATAGGAAATGGAAAGAATAATGAAAAATATAAATATATTCAAATCTATTCCTAGAAAAAGGAAATATATGTATGAAATACTATTAAGCTGAAAGTAGATACAGGATATGTCAAAATGCATTCCACTTTCTTGTCTGAGGTTCAAATATCATTCTATTCTTAGGCATTCCTTTAATTTAAAGCATCTTCTCTTCATACACAGTTCAGTGAAATCACTTTTCTTTTATGAAAGTAAAATACACTCTACTGGAAAGCAAGTCACGCTAGCTTTTTTAAAGCAGCTGATACTATTCAAATGAAAATTAAGGTTAACATTAAATGGGTTCCCTCTTTCTTTATATGACTTCCCTAACAATTTCTTAACTCCCTAGATCTTTTTATTTCCTCTATCTTTCCTTATTTGTGTACTCTTTAAGATGTTTACTAAGGAAATACACATGTGCAGAGCTTTGCTTTTTAATCTGTCCTCTCATTTTCTTTATTTTTTTTCTCCCTGATTTCTTATTTCTTGGAAAAGGTAAGTAGAAGAAACAAGGAAAGGATAACTTGCTATCACGTATTATTTCCAGTCCTGAGATAGTTTCCATTTCAGAATTTTGCAGCTCTGATCACTACTTTGATTGAGAAGAGAAAGAAAATTAGAAAATTTCTTGGTCAGCAAATATATTTTCAACAATCAAATTCCCAAATATTCTTGAAGTATTCTCAAAGTATTCCAACTCTGTATTTTGTACTTATTTATCTAGAACATACCACATTGTAGGAATTGTAGTTAGGATAATTGAGACTAATAATCCATTATCCAGTAATAATAGAGTGTAATAAAACAGCATCAGTTCAATTGTATCTATTTTTTGTCTCTAATTTCTACCTGCTTCTTTCCCAGGCTGTTAAGTCAATGACAAAGTTCTTAGAGGCTTTATCTTGTCTAGCCCTGAATTTTTGAGTAGTCTGGCACCATGGTAGAACTTGTAGACAAACAGACAAGAGATAAAATGTGTTCAGAATAGGGAGGAAGTGGAGAGGGAAGCCAGTTGTTTATACTTACATTCTAGAACTCTAAGAAAGAAAAGAAAATAGCATTGTTCGGGAAATTTCTGTTGAAAATATTTTCAAGTAATACAGAAGGATGAGTTTTGTTAAAATGAGAAAAATGACAGTTATAAACCCTGGTAGCAGAGAACTATTGGCTTTTCCTTATATTTGTAATTTTAAATGCATTTCAGACAGAGATATCTAAACACAATATTTAGTTCTCTTTAAATTGAAATTATTTTACTTTAGCACAGAATTATGAAATAAATTGTGTACCTTTTATGTATATATATATATATGTATTTAAGAGGAATATCTATCTGTGTTTAATTGACTATGGAAAGGCATTTAACTGTGTAGAACACAACAAACTATGGCTAACTCTAAGAAAAATGGGAATCCCAGAACACTTGATTGTGCTTATATGAAATCTTGGACTAGGAGGCAGTTGCCAGAACAGATCAAGAAACACTGCATGGTTCAAAACTGGGAAGGATGTACACAAGGAATGTGTTCTGTCTCCACATCTTTTCAATCTATATACAGAACTGATTATCTGGGAGGCTGGGCTCTATGAGGAGAAATGTGGCATCAGGATTGGAGGAAAACTCATCGACAATCTGCATTATGCAGATGACACAATCTTGCTTGCTGAAACTGAGGTGCCTCTGAGGTGCTTGCTGCAGAAGGTTGAGGACTGCAGCCTTCAATATAGATTGAAGCTCAACATCAAGAAAACAAAGATTCTCACCACTGGGTCAATTGGAAGCATCATGATAGATGGTGAAGAGATTGAGATGTTAACAGCTTTAGTTTTCTTGGCTCCACCATTAACACTCTTAGTACTAGCAGCCAGGATATTAAAAGACATATTGCATTGGGAGAGTCTGCTATCAGAGACCTATACAGAGTTCTGAAAAACAATGATGTCAGCTTGGAGACTAAGGTGTACCTGATACGGGCCATAATATTTGCAATCACTTGCATCAGAGAGCTGGACAATGACTAGGGATAATAAAAGGAGAATTGATGCATTTAAAGTTTGGTGTTGGAGAAAAGTATTGAATATACCATGGATTGTCAGGAGAATGAACAGGCTCATTTTAGAGAGGGTGAAACTGGGCTGCTCCTTGGAGAAAAGAATTCTGAAGCTTCATCTGACATATTCTTGACATGTTGTAAGGAGGGACTAGTCTTTGGAGAGGGACATCATGCTTGGGAGTGTGGAGGGACAGCGCAGGAGAGGAAGACCCTTGAAGAGACGAATTGATTCAGTGACTGAGATAATGGAGGTAGGTGTGTAGGAGACAATGATATTGGCACAGGATCAAGCAGGGTTTAGGGATGTTTTATATAGGGTCACTATGAGTCACAGGTGATTTGATGGCACATAAGAACAACAACTCCAATAAAGAGACCTCTGTGGCCTAGTGTGCAAGAAGTTGTGTTTCTGACACAAAGGCATGTGATTCAAATCCACCAGCTACTCAGCAGGAGAAAGACAGGCAGTCTTCTCCTGTGCTATATATACTCTCTGAAAACTTGCATGGAGGCCTGTTAGGTATAAGTCTTTCCAAATCAGTATCACATAACAACTACAACATTACATAAGGAGTTACATTGCCTACCCAAAGGCAGACTCTTTAATCCATAAACTATTCTGCAATAGAAAGATGGGTAATCTTCACCTGCGTGATTTATAGCCTTTGAAAACCTGATTGAGGGTCAGCTGTGAGTTGGTTCTGACTCAAAGGCACAAAATAACAACAACTTCTATACTTAAAATAAGGGAGTTCTCGTGGCTAGACCATAGGGAGTTGGGCTATTAATCCAATCTATGTTTTTCTATTGGTAAGAACCCACCAAAGGGTCCTCGAGAGAAAGATCATCAAACTTCTTTTGTGCAATGAACAGCCTCAGAAACGCATTGAAGTTTCAGCTATGAGTCTGTTCAGATTCCATAGATAATGAGTCTACCTATGATCAATATAATGGTTAATTAAATGAGATCATTAGTTTCTCTCAACATTAAAGCTAATGTGGCAGTTCTACTCTGTCCGACAGTGTCAATACAAGTGTAAACTGGTTAGAGACAAGAAATTAGTCTTAATGTGCATAGCTGTTATTATATCCCCATTAGGGAAGGGATATATTCTTTGCTATGTTAAAGAGAAAATATAAGGGCTTGATTTGTCTAAAATCATTCCTTCTGAAGCATAAAAGAACTAATTGAGCAAATGGCCAAACAAGAAAGTGTAATTGAAGGAAATAGATACCACACAATGGAGATTTCTGAGGAAACAAGAAACAAAGTGAAAAGACAAGGATTTCCTCCAAGAAACAATAAGGACAGACATTTCTCTTAAAGGGAGAACCAGAAATTTAGTTGGATTAATGTTAAGGAGCTGAGCTGCCAACCTAAAGGAAGGTGGTTCTAATCCACAAGCTGCCAGGTGGGAAAAAGATGGCTAATCTTCTGTGTGATTTATTGCCTCTGAAAACCCACTGTAGGATCAGATATGAGTCAGTTCCTACTCAACACATAACAACAAGAAGCATAAGCAGTAAGAAAACGCATTTCTCTTTGTTAAAGACACCTACTTGTGTTACTTCTGTTAAAGCAGCACTAAGACACATATCGTCTATGGCTACTGGTATGGACTTAACTACTGTTCAATAAGTGACCTAATTAAATTCCAAAATCTTATCTTAATGTTAACCTTCATTTAAAAATTCACTGATAATCTCTGAATAAAATCCACCTATTAATCTTTATGCAGGATTAAAGTTCAAGAACAGGTATAAGAATAATAATAACTCATCAATTTCAAAATCAATGTGGAGTCAAAATTTTATTGTTCAAAACTACTTTCCTGC
>NW_006399806.1:14355183-14378480 GCF_000299155.1 Elephantulus edwardii
CACTCTGCAACCCTCATTGCATACTCCTACGATAAAAATAATGCGCTAAAATATAATACTTTTAGACTATTCTCTCCCCCATAGACTTCAATGCCATAAACAACATGCTTCCAGAAACTCTATGAACTCTGATAAATGTTTATAGTTGTAGAGGGCCTTTAGGTTTTAGGGTCGCTCTGAGTTGAGCTCAACTCGAAGGCAATCAACAACAACAACAACATGTGCATGAATGGGGATAATAGAACATGATATGTTAGTTTATTCAAAATGAATTGCCTAATCTCAACACTAAATTGAGTAGATTCAGGGGTAGATTTTGAGACTCTTAATACTAGCTAAGAAGAAGTAGAAATGTAGCCTCTTTAAGCCTATAGATTCTTGCATCATCCAGGCCTACGTGACAGCATCAGCAGCCACAGCTTAGGACCAGACACACAACATGAGACAGAACTAACCTTGGAACTGCTACTCCCACAGAACCAGAGCTAGGAGCTTTCACCCAAACTTGATGGAGGACTTGAGGGGAGAACCAATACTGATAGTAATAAAAGCTTTTTAACACTGACTAAAATCCACGAACAATCTTTGGAAGCTGTCCCAACTGAGGAATTTTATCTTATTACTTACAGAAATTGAATTCTGCTCCTAACTTGAGTTAGTGTCAAGATTCAATTATATAGCCTTTTGGCTTGCCTAATAAGGTGCTCTGGTGGCCTAGGGCAAGAAGCTGGCTGTAATCCTAAAGGCATGTGATTAGAATCTACCAGATGCTCTGTAGGAGAACAATGGCCAATCTCCTCCCATATAATTAACTGACTGTCAAAAACTGCTGAGGGTTGAGTCTAACTCTATGGTACATAACAATAAGCCCTGGGTGTTCTGGTAGTTTAATGATAAGGAATTATGCTTGCCAATGCAAAGGTATGTGATTTGAAATACTAGCTGTTTACGGGCTGGGGGTGGGGGCGGTGAGGGTGAGCAATATCCTCACTTGTGATTTACAATTTTTGGAAATTTGCTGGAAAAGCAGCTATAAGTCAGTTTCATATTGACGATACACAACAATAAGCCTTATAATTGTGAATACGGTTCTGTGTGCTCTATCAGCTATTGTAATGGATTTTGGACCAAGTAGAACAGTTGGAGTAGGTAGAAAGAGGAGCAGGATCGTGGGGATATGTCAGTCCTGAGAGGAATATTTTTTTTGTGCCACAGATGATGATGAGGGCAGATTCCCCCTTGTCAAATTATTAGAGATCATATAGAGCCTTCCCCAATTAGTCCTTGCTCTGTTTACAATCAAGAGATCCAGGTCCTATTTTAGTTCTTGTGCATTTAAGTGTCTTAAGTTTTAATTTAAACTTGCAAATGAGTAATTGGTGGTCTGTTTCACAGTCAGACTTGGCCTAGTTCTGACTCCTGATACTTTCTTCAATGGTTCTTTCCATATATGTAATCAATCTAATTCCTGTGCAGTCTATCAGGGAAGGTCCATAGGTGAAGTCACATTTTGTTTCTTAAAAAAGGTATTTGCTATAAGTAAATTGTTGCACGTACAAAATGCAATCATTCACTCTCCAGTCTCACTACACCTATACTTTCTGTGACTATGTCTGTATGTCATGACTACCATTCCTTCCTCATGGTTCCCAACTGTTGCTTTCTAGTCACAAGTAATTTGTTTAGGAAATAAACGCTAAATATATAGTACTACAAGGTTATTTTCTTTGGAAAGTATTATCATACAGTTGGTTCCTATTAGGCAAAGTTAATTAGGTGCCAAATAACTCACACTTCTAAACTGCTATACCACTCCTCTCATCTCATACAGCAACTATTCTTTTTGTCCTCAGCACTGTCCTTCTGGTCTTTGACTTTGAATTTCATAATGCACTGCAACAATTAAAAGGAATTCACATGTCGTTAGAAAAATTACTCAAATAATTATGGAGGCTGCAAGTCCAAAACCATTAGTAAAGCTTCACTATGGAGGGTCCAGTTGACCCACCACAGTGACAAGGAGCATGGTTTATAAGGTGGTAAGAGGTGGCCACTTGTAAAGCAACAGGATCCATATAGATACAGAATCTAAAGCATAAGGGACAGATTCTTCCTAGAGTGCTCTCACAAATGTTGGTCACAGGCCAAACCTTTATGTTAATTATATATGGTGATATAGGCCATACCTTCTAGCAAGATGAGGTCTCAAAGGTATATCTCCCACTTGAGTTTAAGATGGAATTACAAATACAAGTCAAGGATGTATGCTAGGTTTACAATATATTGTAAATTGGAAGACTATGACTAAAGGGCCTTATAACGTAATTCACTGAACCAGAAATTCAGCAAAATGTAGCTTTCTCAAGAAAGGCAGTCAATTTTTTTATTTGCTAAAGCCCATCTCAAAAAATGAATGAATGTTTCTAAATTTATGTTCTTTCTCTTTAACATTATGTAACACTAAACAAGATAAATTCAAGGAAGGGAGAGGAGAGAAACATTCATGTCTTCCACCTGTTTATTATTTCACAGTTTGTTCCTGGCAATTGAATATCTAAAGTCATTGGTGGTGTAAATCTGTTTGCTGATTCTGTGAACTCTCACTCAGAATAGAGGATTCTTTGTGTGTTTGCAAACTGTTATTGTACATTCCTCTTTATGTAAACATACTCTATAGTGTATCATGGGGCACTGTACTGAAGTAATTCAGTCCAGGCAGAATTTGTCTTTTTTTCTAAAGCATGCAGGAAGTGCTTTTAATCTGGAATAATTTGGTCGACTTTCAAGCCCGAAGTCCTTGATGTAATGTGAGAATCTCACTTGAGTTCAAAGGCTTATAAACCAGATCATAGGTTCACGCTGGTGTTTGTACCAATAGAGACCAAAATTTGTGAAGTTTCTTAACAGCTTATGTCTACCTGATCAGTTTTCAGGGTAATTTTTTTTTTCCTTTCTAATTCTTTATATGATAAATCCAGAGCAGATATCAAGGCCATGAGGCTAAAAGTCAGAGGGAGACCTGCTTTCAATTGTTATCATTGAAGAATTGCATCCTGAGTCTTTCTAAGGTGAACTGTAACCTTTGCTTCTTTAATACATTTTATAATCTTGAATATTGCTTGTCAATTTTTTGGCCATAGCAACCACTTACTGAGTTCAATAGTAGAGTACTGAGAGATGTGGGAGGGTGGTTGGTGCTGCAAATGTTAGAAAATGTAGATAATATGCAATGTGGTGCATGTTTGATCTCATTTGCTTCATTGCACATTCTGTTGATGGAGATTCTTGGCTCTGTGAGTTAGTGAAGATCAGATTTTGTCATCCACACACCCACTACATTGGTTTTACATTGTTAAATATGGACACAGTTTAGGACCACTTGAGAAAACAATGGGTCCTGCAATCTAACCTTAGGCCATCTCTCATTGTGAGAGTCCCGTTTCTTCTCAAGAGTTGCTTATTTTTAAATTAGTGTAGTTTTAAATAGTCATGTCCTTCATCGAGTTAGAATGACATTATGCTATGGTGTTGCTGTTGTTGTTGAGTACTACTGAGTTGCAAAGAACTAACAGATGACCCCCAGTGGATTTTCAGATGCTGCAGACGGACCATCTTACTCCGGAGGAGCAAGTGGTGAATTTAAATCTCATACCTTTGTGTTGGCAGAATAATTCCTTACTACTAAGCACTAGAACTCCCTGACATGATATTGTGGAGCTTGTAGCTCCTGGTAGACAGACTGTGCTAGAGCTTTTACATTATATATAATCACCTTGCATAGGCTAGTCACATTTTCAAGTTTACATATTCCAAGTATTTTCTTTTTTGAAATCTACATTATAAAGTCTGCTAAACTGAATTTTCTCATTTTATTTTTCACTTGATATGCTTTATAACATATACTTTGAATATCTGTTTAACAGCTGTGTTATAAAATGCCACCATCCTACTCATCTGGCTTATTTATCACCAAATTATTCATAGTTTCAAACAAGCCAAAACAATAGACCCATTCATATTCTAACTGTGAGAATATATTCAACCAAAACAAAATTACTTTAGGAAGATCTGAATATGTTCAAAATACTTATTAGTAAATATATTTATCACAACATGCAAATAATTGTTACCCATGATATTACATTTCTCTGCTTAATGATCAATTTCTAGTAGTGTCATAGGTAATAATATTTTTTTAACTAATGACAACTAAATTGCCAACTGAATGTATATTTTATATATTTGAAGAAGATCCAAAGTTTATCCTAGAAAAATGTGTCAATATTTAATTATTCATAACTTCATTGAATGGGAGAGAAAGGAATAGAGTTTCCAAAAGTAAGGTAAGATTGGTTTATATTTTGGGCCTATGCCTCTTAATGGACAATATTTATTTATGACAGCAGGGGAAAATTATTTTAGAGTATGGTAGTCATTACTATATATTAAAGTAAATGAAACTTTAAAATCATATTTATATTATTTTGAGCAAGATGTCATTTGAAAGGCCTTTGATAATCAAATCCTTTGTAACTAGTATTCCTGTTGCCTAGATCCATAACTGAAGTTTTGAATGAAGTATACAGATTTATTCTTCTAACTATTAAAGGGTATTTGTATACACTTCAGTTTGCTTGACTCTACAATCAATACTCTTGGCACTAAGAGCCAGAAAATCAAAAGACAAATTTCATTGACACAATCTTCTGTCACAGACCTTGCCAGAATATTGAAGATTAATGGTATCAGTATGGAGAATAAAGTGTGCTTGATCTAACCATGGTCTTTACAATTGCTTGCTATGCTTCAGAGAACTGGACAATGACTGAGAATGATAGAAGAAGAATAAACACCTTTAAGTTGTGGTGTTGGAGAAGAGTACTGAATATACCATGGGTTGCTAAGAGAACAAGCAAGTCCATTCTAGGAAGGGTGAAACCAGGCTACTCTTTAGAGGCAAGTATTTTTAAGGTTGGTCTGACATATTTTGGGCATGTTGCCAGGACGGACCACTTCTCAGAGAGATACATTATGTTTGGAAGCCTAGAGGGCCAGTGCAGGAGGGGAAGACCCTGGATGAGACAGATTGTCTCAGTGACTATTGCATTGGTGGTAGATGTGTCAGAGACAATGAAATTAGCTCAAGAAAGAGCACAGTTCAGGGATGTGCATAGGGTTGCTTTGAGTCATAGGCAACTCAACAGCATATCACAGTAACAATATTAAACAATGATTTTTATGACAGTAAGGCAAATAGCTTTGTATTTTTTGCATTTTTATTCTAGTTTATTTATAAAACATTACATTACATTGCAATACATTGCTATGGTGATCTCAAACACATGATAGTAAGACAGTGCAGTTAGCACAGAAAAGGATGCCAGCATGTAAATTTTATTATAAAACTGAGTATGTAGTATCCTTTGTCAATTTTCACAGAAATATTGCTGTAAGAAATAGAGGGCTGTTAATTCTAAGTTTATAAACTCATATATGTTGGCAGGTTGGACTAGTCCTTGAAGAACGATGTCATGCTTGGAAGGGTCGAAGGTCAGCACAAGAGAGGAAGACCTTGTGTTAAGGTGGACTGACACAATGATTGTGACAATGGTGTTGGGTGTGTCAGAAATGGTGAGGGTAGCTCAGGATAGGACAAGATTCAGAGTCATTGCTCATAGCATCACCATTAGTCGTAGAAAACTCAAGAGGACATAACAAAAACAATACCTAAAAAGGAGAAAATAACAAGACACCATATTTTAATAAGCATATAAGCTTAATTTCCTTTCCTCATAAAAGGTCAAATTAGATTCATATTACAATAATTTTCTTTTACTTGTTTCCATGGTTCAGCAATAATTCACAATATATTAACACTGATTTATTTTATTTTCTATTCTTTTTATAAAATTCGCTGTCTTATGATAATCCGCTTTGTGTATGTCTAAAGAGGGCAAAACGGGATATGGGGCCACAAGGCCATGAGCATGTTTCTGAAAGAGCCAGAGGGAGTGGGAACAACACAACCTCTCCCTGCGCCAGAGATGAAAGCAGATAAAGAACCCACCATCCACCTTCTAGAGCCACATCAACAGCAAGAAGTTTGTTTATTCATTGATGACTCACAGTAATGGTACTGAAAATGGAATTTATTAGGGAAGTAAGTTGGACAATGGGGGAGGCAAAGAATATCACCCCACACAAGTCCAGGTTTTAGCCCAAGTTCCAAGGCACAGTTATCATTTAGTCTAGGCTCTGAATTCAGTTCTATAGTCAAATCCAAATCATTCAATAGGGTTTGCCTTTGAATAATTTTATGTTATCTTCTGCTTCGAGCTATGGCTTTTAACTGTGTCCAGAACAAACTCAAGACCTCAGTCCATGGTTTTTCCATGTCCATGTCACAGTCTTTCACCATTATCATCAGGGTCTTGCTCTTATGGGTGTTGGCCCAGTCACCCTAAAGTCTTACTCATCTCAAGTCTTGCTGTTCAGTTTGGGAAGCACTTTTTCTCTTATCTTAGTCCCACAACTTTTGGTGATTTCTCAAGACCGTGTTAATTTGCAAGACCATGTGCCTTCCATTATGGTAGCTGGAAACCAGGGAAGGTTAATGTAATGGGTAAAAAAAAAAATCAACTTTTGGGCCAACACCACGTGTGAAATTTTTACTAAGTGCATCTTATTCATGTACTCATTTAATTTCAATAAACCCTTGTGAGGTAGATATCATTAATATTATAGATTTTGGAGAAATAGTTGAAGATAAGTTAAATATTTGACTACTACAATTGCCTTGCTTAAAAATCACTGCCTTCAATTGGCATGGAAGTTTCTTTTAAAGATTATTCATACTATTACAGGAAGATAATTCTTTGTCTAAGTATTACCTATAAATATTGAATCTATCCTTAAATGCCTAATCTTAAATATTTTCTATTCCTTCTTTGTCGTAAAGGAAGTTCTGATGGAATGTTTTGTTGTTAGATGCTGTTGATTGAAGTATGAGCTATAGTGACCCTACAAATAAGAGATCTATGTTCATACCCTGCTCTATTTTGTGCCACCGTCACATTTACTGAGACATTCGATCCTGTTGTGACAGTCACTATGTCAATAAACTTAATTGAGGGTCTTCCCCTCCTTCACCAACCCTCTGCCTTTTAGAGCACCATGTCATTTTCTAAAAAAATAGCTCTACTGTATCCCCCACCCTGCCCCCACCAGTGACTTGTCCAAAGTATGTAACATGAAATCTCATCATCTTTGCCTCCAAAGAACAGTCTGACTACAATTTCTCCAAGACTTATCTCTTGGTTCTCTTGGCCATCCAAGGGATTTTCACTGCTCTTCTCGAACACCACAGCTCAAAGGCATAAATTCTTTTCCTGTCATCCTTATTAAATATCCAGCTCTTAAATGCATAGCAAGTAATCAAAAAGACTATAGCCTGAATCAAACACACTTTAGTTTTCAAACTGATATCACTATTCCTGAATAATTTGGAGAGGTCTGTAACTATAGATTTTCCCAGTGTAATGTGTCTCACTTCCTGACTGCTGGTACCAAGGGATCAAGGTACCAAGGGTACTGTGGATCCAAATAAGATCAAGTTGTTGGCAGTTTTAATCTTTTATAAATCTGTCATGATGTTGTCTGTCAGTCCAGTGGTAAGAACCTTTGTTTTCTTGTCTTTAAGATGCAATCTGTATTGAAGGCTGTATTCTTTGATCTACTGTAACAAGTTCTTTCCTTCCTCCTTACTTTCAGCAAACAGTGTTGTGTTATCTCCATAACACAGGTTATTGATGAGTTTTTCTCCAATCTGACACCATAGTCTTCTTCATAGAGTCCAGTTTCTTGAATAATTTGCTCAGCCTACACATTCAAATCTCAAGTTGCAATACATAAAGATGCTCTGGGCAGAATATTAAATGATCCAGGAAACATTAAAAGAAGATGGAAGGAGTATACAGAGGCACTGTACTGAAAGGAATTGAATGACAGAAGAATTTCATGAAACAATATATGAGCAAGAGCCTGTGGTGATGAAGGAAGTTCAAGCTGCTCTGAAACAATTGGCAAAAAACAAGGACCTATAAATTTATGACATATCATTTGACATATTTCAACAAACAGATGTTGCCCTGAAAGTGCTCACCAAGTTGTGACAAGAAATCTGGAGCAAAACCACCTTACAAACTGACTGGAAGAGATCTGTGTTTGTTCCCATTCTAAAGAAAGGTGGACCCACAGAATGCAGAAATTATCGAGCAATAACATTAATATCACATGCAAGCAAGATTATGTTGAAGATTATCCAAAAATGACTGGAACAGTACATCAACAGAGAACTGCCATCTGTTTAAGTTTAGAAGAGGCCACTAGTTATATTATAACTAATATTAGATGGATCTTGGATGAAAGCAGAGAATACCAGAAGAATGTCTATCTGTGTTTCCTTGACTACGCAAAGGCATTTGACCCTGTGAATCATGATAAACCATGGCTAGGTCTGAGAAGAATGTAAATATCAGAGCATTTTGTTATGCTTATGTGAAACTTTACTTGGACCAGGAGACAGTTGTCAGAACAGAGCAAGGAAATGGTTCAAAATCAGGAAGGGTGTATTCCATGGATGGGTCCTATCTCCATCCCTGTTCAATCTATATGCAGAACAAATCATCAGGGAAGCTGGGCTCTATGAGGAGGAGTGCAACATCAGGATTGGTGGAAGATTCATCAAAAACCTGTGTTATGCAGATGACAAAACCCTGCTTGCTAAAACTGGGGAGGACCTGAAGCACTTGCTGCGGAAGATCAAGGACTGCAGACTTCATATGTATTGAAGCTCAACATCAGGAAAACAAAGAATTTCACCACAGGGACAATTGGCAATATTATAATAGTTGGTGAAGAGACTGAGATCGTTAACAGCTTTAGTTTGCTTGGCTCCACAATGAACACTCTTGGTGGCAGCAGCCAGGAAATCAAAAGATGGATTACATTGCAGAAGTCTGCAGTCAGTGACTTATCCAGAGTTCTGAAAAGCAATGATATCAACCTGGAGACTAAAATACACCTGATTCAGGCCACAGTCTTCGCAATTACTTCCTATGTTTCAGAAAGCTGAACAAAAAGTAGGGATGATAGAAAAAGAATCGATGTCTTTGAGCTGTGATGCTGGATAAGAGCATTGAATATACCATATACTGCCAGAAGAACAAATAGTGTAGGTAAAACTAGGCTGCTTCTTGGAGGCAAGGATTCTGAGGCTTCGGCAAGGAGGGACCAGTCCTTGGAGAGGGACATTATGCTTGGCACGGTGGAGGGACAGGGGAAATGCGGGTAGGTGTGTCAGACGATATGTTGGCACAGGATGGAAGAGGATTTAGGACTATTTATTTTACAAAGAGTCACTATGAGTCTCAAGTGACTAAACAGCACATAACAGCAACAACAACAAACACATCAAATAGTTATGAAGAAAGAATACAACTCTGAAACACATCCTTCTTAATTTTAAACTAACTTATGTTTCCTTGATTTGTTCTCACAATAGCCTATTGGTCTAGATTTCACATGAACACAATTGAATGCTTTGCTATTCTCATTCTTTTCAACTTTAGCCATAACTTGTTATGATCCACACAGTCAAGTGCCTTTTCATAGTGAATAATGCATAAATAGACATTCTTCCAGTATTGTTTACTTCCAGCCAGATTCCATCTGACATTAGCCTTAATATTCCCAGTTCTATTGCCTTTCCTCAATCTTGCATGAAATTTTGGTAGTTCCCTATAGTTGTACTGTTCTACCATTTTTGAAAGATATTCAGCAATATTTTGCTTTTATTTGATATTAATGATATTGTTCATTATTTCTACATTCTTGGATCACTTTTTCTTGAGAATGGGAAAAATATTCTGGTGGCATAGTAGTCTGCATTAATTTGCGCAGCTAACCCAAATGTCTGTTGAGGTTAAAATGCATCCGAGGCTCCATGAGAGAAAAATGGACAGTCCAGTCTCTTCTCATTGCAAATTATGTTCTTAGAAACACAGTGAATAGTCAGCTATGAGTTGGAACAAAATCAGCAGCAGTGGTGGTGTATGAATTTATATTCAAGCAGAGCTCTGGTTGCATAGTCTATAGCACTGCTAACTCAAAAACTTCCCATATCTGCAGGTTCAAATCTACTAATGAATACACAGGAGAAAGATGATCATTCTTACTATGTTTTCCACTAATTTTAATGAAAGTTTACAGAGACTTAGAGTCTCCGGTCATTCATTGCTGTTCTTTTCTCCCTGCCCCACACCCTCTCCCCCCATTCAGTCTTTTCCTTGAAAAGTAAAAGAAAAACTCTTCATTGTTATGCAATCCCTTCCCCCCAAGTCCACTCCACTGTGCAGCCTTTATTCAGGACGCCTGTCATGACAGTAATACCCAATCACATATTCTTTTTAAACAGTTCTCTCCCTCATATGTTCAATGCAGTATACATCATTTCTCCTGACCTTCTCTGTCTTCCTTCACTCTGGTGTCAGTCTTGTTTTACAACAGTGGCCCTATGCAATATTTGTCCTTTCATAACTGAGATATTTCACCAAGCATAATGGCCTCCAGGGTCATCCATTTTGAATAATATTTCATGAGTTCCTTGTTTTTCAATGCTGCCTAGTATTCTATTGTTTGACTATATGACAGCTTTTCTATCCATTCATTTGTTGATGGGCACTTGGGTTGTTTCCAGCTCTTTGCTATTCTGAACAAAGCTGCAATAAACATGGGTGTGCATATAGCTACTTGGGTGCAGTTATGGTTTCTTTAGGGTAAATTCCCAGTAGTAGAATTGCTGGGTCAAATGGTGTCTCTATTTGCAAATTTTGAGAAAGTACCACACAGCCTTCCATAGTGGTTGCACCATTTTACACTTACACCAACAGTGAATAAGGGTTCCAGTTTCTCTGCAACATCATCACCATTTGATGTTTGCTGTTCTGTTAAATTTTACTATTTTTACTGGAATGAGATGATATCTCATAGTTGTTTTGATTTGCATCTTTCTTTGAGTTAGGGATTTTGAATATTTCTTCATGTATTTTAAGGAACCCTGGCTTTGCAGGAGCTCAGTACTCCTATTCTATTCTATTCTATCCTATCCTATCCTATCCTATCCTATCCTATCCTATCCTATCCTATCCTATCCTATCCTATTCTATTCTATTCTATTCTTATTCTTATTCTGTAAAACATTGTCAGAGCACTCAATTGTGCTTATGTGAAATCTATACCTAGACCAAGAAGCTGTTGTGTGAACAGAGCAAGGTAACAACAATGGTTTAAAATTAAGAAACAATTGTTTCAGAGTCTTATTATTTCTTCATACCTATTCAATGTGTAGGCTGAACAAATTATTCAATAAACTGGACTCTGTGAAGAAGCCTATGTCATCAGATCTGAGAAAAACTAATCAATAACCTGTGTTATGGAGACAACACAACAATGCTTGCTGTAAGTGAGGAGAGCCTGAAGAACTTGTTACAGAAATTTTACTTGCAGGGAAGTACTAGAATTCATTTCCAAACCATCAAATTCTCCACAAGAACAAGAGACAGTGCATTTATGTAAAGATTAAATACCTGGGTTTGATTGTTTTAGTTGTCAAATTCAAATTCATACTTCATTTCACATTTTTTTCAACTCTTCGTGTGCTTTTTGTTATGTAAGTAGCTTGTACATTCACCATCCCCTTGTACATTCTGTGTGTCCAACTTAATACCAAGCTAATTAGAGTGTAGGAGTACTAAGGGTGTCTCAGTCATTTCTACTGATATTCCTACAAAGTGCGTCCAGTAAGATGTTGAGTTTCTTCTAGCACACCTAATGAGCATTTACTTCCTAGTGTCTTGAAGACAATTAGATAAAGAATTTTTATAATTTAGGCCATAATATGAGCCTGCCTTTCATATGATTACCTCTAAAACGGAAAAAAAAACCACACCCACCCCAAACAGAAAAATACCCCAAACCATTTTTAATCTATTAACACTATTAAGTCCCTTTTGATCAAGCTGATTTCAACTCATACCAAACCTTTAGACAGAACAACTGTGCTCCATGGGGTTTGCAAGGCTGTAAATTTTTATAGAAAAGATTGTCACAGCTTTCTCTTGTGGAACAGCTGATTGTTTCCAAACATGCTATGATTGTTTCCAACCACCAACATTTCAGTAAAGCTGTGAACTCATAATCCTGTGTAAGCAGAGTTCATATCTAATTTATTTATTTTTTAAAAGAAATGACTATTAAACTAGTGAACATTCCATCTCTTTTCAAGCATTGATTTTTCATCATTTGGTTTTTCTTCTTACCCTTTCTTCCAATCTCTATCTCTTTGTCCTTCCTCTGAACTATTCTGGAGAAAAATATAAGAAATGACAGAGAAAACATGAAGAGAAGGAAGAAAACTAAGAAACAAAGGCATTAAAAGAAAGTAAGGGAGGAAAAAGACACCCAAATTCTCTGTTCTAAGTACATTAGTACAAGAAGAATTTATAGCTCCTTTGACATTCAACCTTGCTCTATTAATTGTCTCCATGACTGCATTCCTGCAAACAAAAATTTAGAAAGATGATTTAGAATTACTGACATCTAGAGGTCTCAACAGTAGCTCTAATTCATGACATATCAAGGTTAGGAACACATTCTAAAATGATGAGCTTATTTTTATTTTCAGAAAAGCATGTCGTTGTTTGCTTTTGTTTCATTATGGATAACAACAGATCATGAGATTTTTCTCTAAGCTTTTTAATTAATAGGCAACTGAATAGGGAATATGCCTTAACCTGGGTTTTTCATACTTCTACCTCTCCATAGCAAATATTTCCATCTATTTGCATTTTGTTAATAGTTGCATAACAGTTAACCTTAAAAACATAACATAAGTATCACTCTAAAAACTAAGAAAATTTAGTAAAATTCTTAGTAAAGAAACTGCACTGCTTTCCCCAAAGCAAACAGTCCAAATCTACCAGCTGTTCCAAGGAAGAAGAAGAATAGGCAATCTCCTCCAGTGTGATTAACTGCCTCTGAAAACCCACTGGAGGATCAGCTATGGGTCACTTCTGACTAGATGGTCCACAACAACAAACAACAATACTCTTAGTAATAGCATTTCACTTCACTCAATTTTAATAAATTCCTATAAGAACTAATGTAATTGTGTACCAATAAGTTGGAACTAACACATAGCTTAACCTCTGGTGGGTTTTAAGAGGTAATAAATTGCAAGGGAGAAGATTGCCCATCTTTCTACCCTGGAGTTGGTAGATTGAAACAGCGTGACTTTGGGATTGAAACAGTGTGACTTTTGGGATTACCACTAGGCCACTAGAGCACATAGTTAAAGAACTAAAGATTAAGAACAAGGAATAATTAAGTCAAAATCAGTCCCTTAAAAAAAATGCTCAATACTGTAAGACATGACAGTGAATCTTTGGGTCAAACTGAGGTGCTGCTAAAGCTTATATATCTAACATCAGCCTAAAATTTTGAATCATTTTTTCAGTTAATTTGAAAGGAAAATAAGGCTGTACTTTCTTTTCTATGGCTTATAATACATGAAAGTTGATGGAGGTAGGTTGAGGGGAGAAATACGTAAATATCTAATTATATCAAATAACCTAAGTGTGAAACACTTAGGTAAAAAATGTTAGAACATTTGAATAGGAAGAAAATGAAAGAGGAAATAGTTTGTATATGGCTCTGTTAAATTCATGTAGAATAAGGAGATGAAACTAAACCCACAGTACTTAGTTAACTCTAGTTTTACTCAGTCTTGCCTCTTTCATGTCACTAAAACAATCCATTGACTGTACTCCTCATTTCTGGGAATCAGTGCTCCATTCATCCCCTGAAGAAGAATGAGGTTTCTCTCTGGAAAACTGAGGTGGGTCCTTTCTTGTTCTCCTTTGACTTATGAAATCCTAAGCCTTCTTGGTGTGTTGCAGTCAGGATGGCTGAAGGGCAAAAGTGCCTGGATCGTCTCTTCCATCTTCATTTGAGGCTTCCTTGGTCATTCAACACTCTGTCCACAACACACTTTAGTATTACAATTCAAAGCTTGAATTTGTTCATTAGTTCTTTCAGCTTCAGAAACTTGGAGAGAATTCATCTCACATTGCATAAAGATATTTTGTTTTATCTTCCTTAGCTGCCCTTCTTACCACTGGGCCAATTGGCAGCATCAGGATAGATGGTGAAGAGTTTGAGATTGTTCACAGCATTAGTTGGGCTGGCTCCACTATCAACACTCTTGGCACCAGCAGCCAGGAAATTAAAAGATGTATTTCAATGGGAAAGTCTGCTGTTCTCCAAAGTACTGAAGAGCAATGGTGTCACTCTGGAGACTAACGTGCACCTGATAGAGGCCATGATTTTTGTAATCACTTGGTATGCATCAGAGAGCTGGACAATGACTAGAGAGAATAGAAGGAGAATTGATGCCTTTGAGCTGTGGTGCTGAAGAAGAGTATTAAATGTTCCATGGACTGCTAAGTAAACAAAGAAGTTCATCCTGGAAAGAGTTAAACCAGGCTGCTCTTGGAGGCAAGGATTCTGAAGCTTCATCTGACGTACTTTGGACATGTTACAAGGAGGGACCGGTCCTTGGAGAGGGATGTCATGCTTGGGAGGGTGGAGGGACAGCGCAGGAGGGACCCTCTGGCAGGTGGATTAATTCAGTGACTGGCATAATCGGGGTGGGTACGTCAGAGATAGTGCAGTTAGCATAGGACAGAGCAGGATTTAGAGCTGCTGTACATAGTGTCGCCATACGTTGCAAGTGACTCGGCAGCACATTACAAACAAACAACAATACAACATGATGTCTTTCTCTTTGTAGTAGACCTTTCTGATAATATTTCTGCATAAAGAACAAGAGCCACGTGAGGACAGACATATCTAATCTTTATCATCTTCAAAAACCAGAACTGCCCCTATCAACAGCATTAATAACACTAAACCAATTCTCATAATGTTCTCCACACTCCCATACCTGATTCTACTTATTCAACACAAATCTTATTGCTTTGATGGGTCCAAAGTATAATGTGACAGCTCACAGACCACAAATAATTGGGGAAGTCAAGAGGCTATAAATTCATATTAATAACAGAACAGAGTCAAGACTGCTCCCAAAATGTACATGGAAGCACCTTAACCTTGAGCCTTGCATCTTCAAGCCAGTGGTTTCCAAGTTCTCAGTCCTGCCAACATTGATTATCTCCCATTCCAATTGTCTAATAAACTCTCAGTCCTACCCATATTGGTTCACCCTCCCCTCCACAGGTCTCATCTCACATCATATCTTCCTTTTGGCCATGGCTGATTTTTCTCTAGTAGTCAGGTTTCTTCACTAGTGGTGATAGGAGGTCTCTTTCTTCTTCACTTGTGGGAGATTTGTCTCTGTGGGCTAAATCTGTTCAATTTCCTGGAGATACTAGCGAATCTCCTTGTAGATTGTTGAGACTGGCCAATCCTCTTGTGGAATGGTAGATACCCAATCCCCTTCTGGATAGACCAATGCACTCCATTAACATAATCCCATCTATCCATATGGTCAGTCATCCATGTTCAGATGGTTAGAAAAACATTTTTGAAAGATAAATTCCACAACGTTCAAGTAGTTGAGATGAAGTCTTGTCATGCTTGTGTCTAAAGAAAATTTTGGTTGCACAGTCAAGATAGATTTGTTTGTTCCCTAGGCAATTCAAGGTATATGTAATACTCCTAAAAAGTAGGAGATAGTATATGTTAAATATTAACCAATATAATATCTTAACTCTTTCTTCTATGTCATAGAGCTTTTATTAAAAAAAGCACCAAACATAAAATTTTTGTGATAAAATGGAACCCCTAATCTTATCAAAAGTACAAAGAAGTTTAATTAGCTAAATAATCTTATTTGGTTAATTGATGTAGAAAGTTGTTTGCTACTTATAGAATCAAATACACTGATTCCAATTATCTCCATACTTAGCTGTCTTGTATGCCTTGACTGTAAATCAGTAAAGTATATAAGAATCTGATCTTATTTATCTATAGTAGAATACATTGAATATATGTATATATATGAATATATATATAAAATTTAAGTGTTTGTATAAAATACAAAGCTAATATTTTCTGTTAATTTACTTTACAAAAATCAAGAATTAAGGAATTATGTACTTTGTCCAATATTATACAAAATTTAGTCCCAGAAACAGAACTATATCCTATATTATTGATTTTCTCTTTACCACTATCTCAATTACACTATAGTATTGTTATGATACTTATATTTATGTTTGAAAATCCATACTTCTGGTGGCTTAGTCTAGTAAGTGAAAATAAAAACATGTACAAGCTTTTTAAAATTTTCTTTTGCTTTTATTTTCTGACATCTTTTAAAGAAAAAAATGTTTTCATTGACTCTCTCGGCTCTCTAGATATGTTAGTGCATGATTTATTACTAGAAATGATAATAAATGTTGTCATTTTTCTGAGACTAAGCAATTTTCTTGAACAGTATAATTAATTTGCAAGAAGACATCAGCCAGCTGTAAAGTCTGTAATTTGAAATTGCAATTCAGAAACTTGTTAAAATACAATATTTTCCATAAAAATAAAAATGATAACAATAGCAACAAAAGTAATTGAAATTTAACATATAAATAAATTATAGTCTTGTTATTAGAAGAATTATAATTAATGTTGTGTCAAGAAAATTTAATATAAGATACGTATTTCAAGGTGTTCATAAGCTAAATATAATATGATTAATTCTGTCATGTTTAGCTGTTATAATATAAAAGCAGACATTTCTATGGATGCACAAAATAAGAATTCTCTCTAAAATGTAGCTTGCAAGAAAAAGATGATTTCTGTGCAAACTCCTAAATATTTATAATATCTAGATAAGTTAATACTTTTTATCCTAACAAAATTTTATATTTATTCTCTCAATTATCAGGTTGTTTATATATTTTATTTTGTAGAGCCATTTAAAACTAGTTTTGAACAAAACTATGCAGCCTCTTAAAAAAATTAAAAGCTGAAATGCCATTCTATTATTCATAGTAGAAATAAATCAAGTATCTAGTAAGATGAGAACATATTCTAAATAGGTTGTTTCTTAACATAAAACAGAAATGACTTAATGATATACACGAAAGTATGGATACATTGAACAAAACAATTGACACAAAATTAAATATGTTTGTTGTTGTTCTTGTTGGAAATTAGAATAGTGGTTATCCCTAGAGTGATTAAGCATGTAAACTTGCCTAGAGTGTAGATTAAGAGCATTTTTACATAACATAAATGGCATAACATAATCAGAGTGCTTTCCTCTGGTACTGTCTACTCAATGGCATCTAAAATAACACCAGTGGATACTCAGCAAATGTATATTGAATAAAATGTATGAATACAAAACACATAAATGGATTTGATGGATCAAATATTATTATTAAAGGTGATGAATGATTGACCCTGACATATAATCCAGGTAAAGTAATTATGAGTGGATATTAGAATCATTCAGATTCATTGTTTATTGTTGTTATATGTCGTCTAGTCACCTGCGACTCATAGTGACCCTCTGTACAACAGTCCTAAACCCTGCTCTATCCTGTGCCACTGTCTCTGTCTGACACTCTTACCCTCATTACCCCAATACTGAATTAATCCATCTCATAAAGGGTCTTCCTCTCCTGTGCTGTCCCTCTACACTCCCAAGCATCACGTCCCTCTCCAAGGACTGGTCCCTCCTTGCAACACGTCCAAAGTACATCAGATGAAGGTTCAGAATCCTTGTCCCCAATGAGCAGGCTGGTTTCATCCTCTCAAGGATGAATTTGTTTGTTCTCTTAGCAGTTCATGGTATATTCAATACTCTTCTCTATCACCACAGCTCAACACTGATTATAGTAACAATAAAATGTAGGTGTCTCTTTAAAATGAAAATAAAACAACAAAACACAACTCAATATGCAAAAAACACAATAGGTATAAAAAGTTATGTTAATTAAGTTTAAACATTTTTGGATATCACTTACTCTTTCATAAAATTCTAATTATTGCCTAATAATTGATAGATGCTGTGCTACATGATAAATAATATATAATCCATGCTTCCAGAACTTGTTGGGATAGATTCTATTAGTCATACCACTAATGGGTATATATAAGAAAAAGCTTACCAAGTGTTTTGGTAAAGAAAAGCAACTAAAAAAAATCTATCTTTCATGGATAAGAATGGAAAATATATTTTCTAAGCTCCTATTCAAAGTTAACTTTGATTCCAAAGGATATTAGCATTATTACAATTCAATCAACACAATGAATGTCTCAGAAAAAAATGGACAGATGGATTCAGATGGATTCTGAAACTTCCTATTTAACTGTAATATTAGTAAACACTTACTTGTGTTTTATCCCTGATATTATAATTCTGTAAAATAATAAATATTCTTAGTTATTAATAAGTGCAACAGATATTTTATTTGCAGCCATAAAACATCATAAGTATGTGATTAACTTGTTGTTTACCTTACTAGCAAGAAAATATATGACTGATTGTAAAGATGGCACAGATTTGGCATGTTGTTTTCTGTTATCATAATGTCTCTATACTAATGGCACAAATTAGCTTGTCAATTCATCAGGTATGTAGCAACCACAACAATACAATTTTGATTAAAAGTCCCTACTGGCCATAATATTTCAACCTATATGCAGAACAGATTATCTGGGAGGCTGGGCTCTATGTGGAGAAGTGTGGCATCAGGATTGGTGGAAGAATCATCAACAATCTGTGTTACACAGATGACACAACCCTGCTTGCTGAAACTGAGGAGGACCTGAAGTGCTTGCTGCAGAGGATCAAGGTCTGAAGCCTTCAAAATGGATTGAGGCTCAATACCAGGAAGACAAAGATTCTCACCACTGGCCAATTGGCAGTATCAGGATGGATGGTGAAGAGATTGAGATTGTTAACAGCTTTAGTCTGCTTGGCTCCACAGTCAACACTCTTAGCACTCGCAGCCAGGAAATTAAAAGATGTATTGCAATGGGAAAGTCTGCTGTTAGGGACTGCTGGGGAATGTTGGCAAGAAAGGCAGGGCCTCTGGTCAGAACAGATCGCCTAAGCTCCAGATAAGTGCAAGCCTCACAACAGCTTTTAACGTGGGGTAGAGGAAGCTCCCCTGTGTTTGGCCATATCAGGTTGAGAAAGCTTGCCACCCGTACGTAGTTGGCTAAGGCACCTGTTGAGCTGGGAGTGGTCCGCCTGAGGCTGAGATTCTCTTAACCAATGCACATGTCCCATGTCTGTAAGCTCACCCTACCCTCTCTTCCTGTTTACCTGCTTGGATATAAGTGTACTACAGCCCCCAATAAAATTGAGCTGGATTGACTCTCTGATTCTCTGCCAGAGTAGTGTGTCTCCATCATGCTAACCCCCACCAGGGTGTCACTATTGGTTGCTGGCAAATGGACAGCAACAAGGGACCTCTTCAAAGTACTGCAGGGCAATGATGTCACACTAGAGACTAAGGTGTATCTGATACAGGCCATTGTCTTTGCAATCACTTGTTATGTGCCAAAAGTTGGACAATGACTAGGGAGGACAGAAGGAGAAATGATGCCTTTGAGCTGTGGTGCTGGAGAAGAATATTGAATGTATCATGGACTGCTAAGAAAACAAACAGGTTCATCCTGGAGAGGGTTAAACGGGGCTGCTCCTTGGAGGCAAGGAATCTGAGGCATCAGTTGACATACTCTCGACATGTTGCAATGTGAAATCAGTCTTTGCAAAGGGATGCCATGTTTGGGAGGGTGGAAGGACAGTGCAGGAGGAGAAGACCCTCTGTGAGGTGGATTAATTCAGTGACGGGGATCATCGGGGTGGGTGTATCGGAGACAGTGAAATTGGCACAGGACAGAGCAGGCTTAAGGGCTTTTGTAAAAAGGGTCGCTATGAATCTCATGCGACTTGATGACACAACAACAACAGTGGCATTATGTTAAAAAGCTGTGCTGCAATCCCAAAGGTGTGCAGTTCAAATCCATGAGATGCTCCACAGAAGAAGGATGGACAATCACCTCTCATGGGATTAACTGCCTCTGAAAACCTGTGGGAGGATCAGCTAGGCGTCAGTTTCAACTCAATGGAAAACAATAACGACATTCACTTTGCTATGTTAGTCATGCCCTAACATTAACTGACTGTCACAATGGTGTTTAGTGTGTCAGAGATTGTGAGGATGACACAGAATAGGATAGGGTTCAGATTTGTGGTTTATAGGGTCACTCTGAGTCATACTTGACTTTAAGGCACCCAACAGCAATAGTCACACCACTAACCTAAAGGCATGTGGTTGGAATTCACTAACTTCTCTGTGGCAGAAAGATGGGCAAACTCCTCTCATGTGATTTACTCCCTCCGAAAATCTGCTGGAGGATCAGCTGTTCACCAGTTTTGACTCAATATTATATAACAAAAACAACATTAGCAAAAAGGCTGTTCATCTTCACTGGTTCAAACCCATTAGCAGTTTCTAAGAATTATAGATAATCGTTTCCTGTTAAGATCTACAGCATCAGAAAATTAATGGAAGGTGGCTGTAAATCAGAATCTACTTTATGTCATTGAGTTTGAGTTGCACAATGGATAGATGTTAATTGAAAAGTTTTGGTTGTTAACTAAAATGTCAGTGGTTAAATCGTGAGAAACATGGACAATCTCTTCTCCTAAAGATTTGTAGTGCTTCAAAATATGGATGAAATTATGATCAACTCAACGGTAGTTGTTTGAGTTTGGTAATGTCACAGTGGTAGTTAGGAACTCAAGTGCTAAACGAATGGTTAGACACAAGGACTTACCAGGCACTCACATGGAAAAAGAGGTATCAGTTTGCTTCCTTATATACTTGAAGCCTTGAAAACTCTATAGAACAATTCTACTCAGTTCAATGTAATCATCATGGGTCAAAATTAACTTGAAGCTTATGGATTTAGGTGGTGTTGTGATTGGTTTGTTTGTTGTTGGGGTTTTTTTTTCGTTTTTTGAGTTTTTTTTACTTCATAGTCTTAATTAGCTTTCTACTTTTACGGCTTATTTCTTTTCTTTTTAAGCATAATCTATTGGTTTTCATTAATAAAAATTATTTTTTTGACAAATTGATCTCTCATCCATAAATATCTCCCATATTCATATTATAGTTAATAGACATTATGATTAGATTGCTATTTAGTGTTGCATCATTATAATTAGATATTATGTAGTTATATAACTATATACATTGTAATTATATTTGCTATTGTATGATAATTTCCACACTCTGTGGCACTTTTTCTTGGAATAGGAATAAACTTAGATGT
The DNA here is from genome assembly GCF_000299155.1 of Elephantulus edwardii. Lineage (NCBI taxonomy): Eukaryota > Metazoa > Chordata > Mammalia > Macroscelidea > Macroscelididae > Elephantulus > Elephantulus edwardii. Next base: position 14,376,616 of record NW_006399806.1, read on the forward strand.
TTTCCAGTCAGTTGGATTGATAGTTATTCTCCAGATTTTTTGGCCCAACTTGGTGAGCCCAACTTGGTGGGCACATCCAGGGCAGCAACTGTTTGTTGAACTCTGTCAATTAGTATTCCATCAATCCCATCAAAATTCTGCTGAAGATTATCCAGAAACAACTGGAACAATACATTGACAGAGAACTACCATAAATGCAACTTGGGTTTAGAAGAGGTTGTGGCACTAGAGACATTAGTGTCAATATTGGATGGATCTCTGCAGAAAGCAAAGAGTACCAGAGGGATATGTATCTGTGTTTCCATGCAAAGACATTTAACTGTATGGATCACAAGTTGTTGTTAACCTTGAGGAGAAAGGGAATCCCAGAACACGTGATTGTGCTTATGCAAAACCTGTACTTGGTTCAAGAAGCAGTCCTCAGAACAGAGCAGGGAAACACAGCATGGTTCAAAATAGGGAAAGGAGTGTGTCAGGAATGCATCCTGTCTCCATACCTTTACAATCTGTATGCAGAGCAGATTATTCAGGAGGCTGGACTTTAAAAGGAGGAAAGTGGCATCAGAATTTGAGGAAAAGCATCAACAACCTATGTTATGCAAATGGCACACCTTACTTGCTGAAACTGAGGCCAACTTAAAGCGCTTACTGCAGCAGGTCAAGGACTGTAGACCTCAATGTGGATTGAAGCTCAATATCAAGAAGACAAAGATTCTCACCACTGAGCCAACTGGCAGTACCTTGATGGATGAAGAAGAAATTGAGGTTGTTAACAATTACTTGTTTGGTTCCACAATCAACACTTTTGGCACCAGCAGTGAGAAAATATAAAGAGGAATTGATTTAGGTAAGTCTGCTGTCAAGGACCTTTTCAGAGTACCAGGAAGCAACAGTGTCAGTCTAGACACTAAAGTATGCCTAATCCAGACCAAGGTCTTCACATGTATTTGTTATGCATCTTAAAGTAGGTAACGATTAAGGAGAACAGAAGAATTGATGCCTTTGAGTTGTGGTGCTTAAGTAGAGTCTGGAACATAACATGTACCACCAAGAAAACAAAACGATTTGCCTTAGAGACGCTGAAACCAAGTTTCTCCTTAGAGGCTAGAATTTTGAAACTCTGCCTCACATACCAGGAGGGACCAGTGCTTGAAGAAGGACATCATACTTGGAAAGGTGGAGGGACAGGGCAGAAGAGGAAGACCCAGATGAGATGGACTGGTACAGTAACTGGGGAAGTAGGAGATGGTGTGTTAGAATGTGGGAGATTGGCTTAGGACAAGGCAGGATTCAGAGCCGCTGTACACAAGGTCGCTATAGGTCACAAGTGACTTCAGAGCAAATAAAAACAAACCTACAATCATATGAGTCATTCCTCTGGTGGGTCTTGATTTCTTGACTTATGCTGAGAGTGTTGACTGTTGATTCAAGTAATTTAAATTGTTAACAATATCACTAGTTTTCTATTTATTATTGTGCTTCATATTTGTCCAGTTGTTAAGACTTTTATTTTCTTGATGTTGAGGTGTAATTTATACTGAAGCTATATAATATATGATCATCTTCAAAAAGTTCTTCAAGTACTCTTCAGCAGCCTAAATTATGTTATAAGCATAGCACAGGATGTTGATGAGTCTTTCTGTAACCCAGCTTATTAACACATACTAAAATAAAAATATACTATGTTGTGCTTTCTTAAGCAGCACATATACTTAAATTGGAATGATACAGAGAAGATTAGTATGACCATGACCCCTGCACAAGAATCACATGCAAAAATACACTATATTGTCAATGTCAGATGGATCTTGACAGAAAGCAAAGAGTACCAGCGGAATGTCTCTGTTTCATTGACTATGCAAAGG
>NW_006399806.1:14379240-14380812 GCF_000299155.1 Elephantulus edwardii
AACAGGTTCATCTTAGAGAAGTTGAAACCAGCCTGTTCCTTAGAGGCAAGGATTCTGAAATATCACCTGACATACTCTGGACATATTGCAAGGTGGGACCCATCCTTGGAGAGGACATCATGCTTGAGAGGGTGGAGGAGCAGGACAAAAGAGGAAGAGCTTTGATAAGTTGGATTGATTCAGTGACTGGGATAATGGGGGTAGGTGTGTCAGAGACGATTAGATTGGCACAGGTTAGAGCAGGGTATGGGGTGTTGTAAATAGGGCCTCTATGTCTCAGGTAGCTCGACCACACATAATAACAACAACAACAATATTTAGAAGTTACTTAGCAATAAAATTATATGATAAATTTACCTTGTATTTTTTTCCTTAATCAAAATGTCCTTTTTTACCAGATGAAAGTATATTTTTGGAGATCCACTCTCATCTATTCAATACTTGAAGTAAAAAATATAGAATTATTCTGCACACAAAAATATTATCACCACAAAATTGTAATATAGAATATTTATATTACTTCAGTCTCTTTTGCTTCCCTTATGTTGTGAGATTCATTCAACTATTTTTTAATAGATCAAGAATTTAATTCTTGTTCTTTATGAATAGGTTTTTTGTTTGTTTGTTTAGAAATAACATCATATATTTATCCACTCAGCAACTGACTGATGCTTGAGCTTTTCTAAGTTTTGGCTATTATAAAGATACTGTAAGTTTTTTATTTGAACATATTTTCCTATGTTTACTTTCTATTCTCAAATACTACTAGTGACATAACCACTTAAATAAATTACTCATTTTAAAATTTTATTGTTTTATTATTTTATTTTAAGACTTCTTTATAGCCTGGATGTTAACTCTTTATCAGTAAATTTTTCTATTGCTGTTGTAATGTTTAGTGGCTTCAAACAGGGCAATTCAGTTGTTTAGGACTCCAGTAGGTAAAAAAAATGACAAATGAATCACTGTGCTAAAATTTGCACATGGCATTTCTTTATGAAGGCTATAGAAGTTAATTGATTTCCTTGTTGTTTCCATCTCTTTTTTAAATTTTATTTTATTAATTTTACTGAACATTTACAGAGATTTTGGATTTTCATCCATTCATTGTTGCACCTGTGTTCATTCATTGTCATGGCTCTCTTACTGCATGGTCAAAGCCATTAACATTTGACTGAGTACTCTTCTCACACTTCTACAAACCTGGTCATTTTCTCTGAATCTCTACCACGTTTAGATTTCCCTATTTTATCCTGACTTCACCCATGTAATCTAGGATAATTTTCCCGATATAAGGTCAGTTGATTTATAATTCTAATTCCATTTGTAACCTTAATTATCATTTGTTGTATTAACTAATTCTGAAAACCTGCGTGAGTGTTAGCTATGGGTCATTTCTGACTCAACAGTTAACAACCACAACAACATATTCTCTATCCATGAGCTCTCCCGGCTTGTTAGGCCATGAGCTTCCCTAATAACCCAAAGGCAGGCACTTTGATTCCATCAGCTACTCCATGGGAGGAAGATGGGCGATCTCGTCTTTGTCTTTGTGTTGTTGTTGTTGTTGTT
>NW_006399806.1:14381323-14382859 GCF_000299155.1 Elephantulus edwardii
CCTTTTAATTTCCCGGCTGCTGGTGCCAAGACTGTTGACTATGGAGCCAAGCAAACTAAAGCTCTCCACAATCTCAATCTCTTCACCATCCATCCTGATGCTGCCAATTGGTCCAGTGGTGAGAATCTTTGTGTAGCCTTTGAAAATTTGCTGCTAGGTCAACTATCAATTGGATCCAACTCACAGCACATAACAACAGTATGATATCTAACAGGTCATAGTTTCTGAAGATTAGGAATTATACATCTTTGGAAGCCATTAGTCTTCCTACTACAATCTATGTTCCTGAACCCAAAAACCAACATCTACCTCACATCCAAAATACAGTCATCTTATCCTATGTTTTACTGTATCCTCTATCACATTTGTTATATTTATTTAAAAAATTCTTTCTGATAACCTAACTTCAGGTCTGATTTTGGAGATTACTTTGTTTTTTGGTAATGCCTCCTTTTACTGGCTTTCGTGTGTGTGTGTGTGTGTGTGTGTGTGTGTGTGTGTGTGTGGTGTGAGAGTGCTTAATCTTTTTTGAATGATGGATATCTTGTGTAAAACAAGAGAGACTGTGATAAACACTCAAAAAGGAATAGCTTTTTTCAGGTAATGAGAATGATAAGACTAACCTGAAGTTGAACTAGATTGGAGCTTTATTGCTTCTATCATTCCCTTTAGTGCACCAGAATTCAAATTCCTTTAATGATCTTTTGTGTTTATAGTGGGAATTGTGATGCCAAAGACCTCTTCTTTAGACCAAAGTGTTCTCTCTCTGTGATCATTCTTATTTCTAGTTTTAACGTTTCCTGTCATTTGCTAGTAAGTACTTTTTAGGTTCAAAGTGGCAGGGAGGGCAGAGAGAGTTTCTCTTCCCCACACCAAACCCTGGTTTTTTTCATTTTCCTCCTATTAAAGAAGGGTTGATGTTGTTTACTGTAGAGTCAGAGCCTACCCACAACTGATCTGCCAATAGGTTTTCAGAAGCAGTTAATTGCACGAGAGGAAATTACCCACTCTTCTCCCTTGGAGCAGCTGGTGGCTTCAAACTGCATGTCTTTGGGATTGCAGTGCTGCTTCTGGCCACTAGGCCACCAGAGTTCCCTAGGAAGGGTGTTGTTGTTGTTGTTGTTATGTGTCATCGAGTTGTTTGTGATTCATAGCGACCCCATGTACAAGAGCCCTAAACACCGTTCTATCCTGTGCCAACCTTGCCGTCTCAAACACACTCATTCCCACCACTCCAGTCACAGAATCGATCAATCTCATCGAAGTTCTTCCTCTCCTGCACCATCCCTCCACTCTCCCAGACATGATGCCCCTCTCCAAGAACCAGTTCCTCCTTGCAACATGCCCAATGTATGTCAGATGAAGCTTCAGAATCCTTGACTCCAGGAAGCATTCCGGCTTCACCTTCTCTAGGACAAACCTGTTTGTTCTCCTAGCAGTCCATGACATGTTCACCACTCTTCTCCAGAACCACAGCTCAAAGGCATCAATTCTTTTTCTATAATCCCTATTCACTGTCCACCTCTCCAATGTATA
>NW_006399806.1:14383854-14388725 GCF_000299155.1 Elephantulus edwardii
TGAGCATATCCAGGGCACTATTTGTTGGTTGAAATAAATCAATTGGTATGTTGTCAACTCCTGACGCCTTGGGGTTTTTTTTCCAATTTCTTCAGAGCAACTTGAACTTCCTCCTTCACCACAATAGGCTCTTATTCATATGTTATTTCATGAAATTCTTCTGTGTCAGCCAATTTCTTCTGATACAGTGACTCTGTGTACTCCTTCCATCTTCTTCTGCTACTTCCTGATTCACTTAACAATCTATCCAAAGGTAGAGCTTTCCTGATCCACACACACTAGGAAGGGTGTGAGTGTATAATATCAGAGTCTTGACATTTTTCCTCCTTGACATAGCAGGTATCCAAATTAGGCCAATGAGACCTATCAATAAGATCTTGTTTGAATATTGGGTCTTTATAATTGTCAGTTAACTTGAGTCTATACCAAAATCAGGGTAGGTTCTAATCCACTCTGGGTGGTGTCTTTTAAAAGAGGAAAACACATAAAGACACACACACTAAGGAAAGACAGCCATATAAGCACAGATCTAGAAATCATAGAACACCAAAAGACATCTTGACTACTGGAAAGTTAGAGGGGAAAAGAAAATATCTTTCTCTACAATGAACGAAGAGGATATTGTCCCAAAGACCCCTGGAATTTTAACTCCTAGATTTCAGAACAGTGAAATAATAAATTACTGTTTTTATAAATTTACTTACCACTTGTGATACTTTGTTATGGTAGTCCTAGAACACTAATGTAAATATTTATAATTGTTAGGCTGGAGGTAGATATTATATTTACACATCTTGAAATATATGTACATTCATTTATTACCTTCAAGTCAGAATCAATTCATAGCTGACACTACAATGAGTTTTTGAGATGATAAATCAAATAAGAGCTCCCTTGAAGGTACTGATATATATATTTAATTTTATTTATATTTACTATTATGTATATTTTTAAAGTTTCACTGTAAACAAAGTTAAGTGCATCTTTTTCCAGTATAATTTCAGTATTTACTGTACCAGGAGAAATACTACCACCCAGGTACACTAAGAAGTGCTTCTCAAAATTATTTGAATGAGAAATAGTTACTTTTCAGAGAATCCCCAGAGAAGTTCCACTGAGTGTTGAAAATTCTTGGCAAATTAATAACTGAGTCTAAATTTTTTCAAATAATAATATGAGTAATGAAGCAGCTAAGGTGAGACTGCTTGAGGAAATGCTATGCTATAATACATACAATTATTAGATAAATATGTGTCTGTCTAAATTGTTAGGTGTAGTATGTATTCATTTGAACTTGTCTATCAGTTTATAATGCACAAAAGTATATACCACACAGAGGAACACTAAACTAATAGACAAAACGAAAAATGTATTCTAATTAGCTCTATCATTGATAACAAAAGCTTTTCAAAGAAGTTAAATCACTTAAAGTCCAAGTTCTAATAAACAGCAAAAGTGTCAGGGTGGGAATTACGGTTTTCTTTTTCTTATGACTCACAGCTTTTTATCACATACTGTCAGATGATAAAAAAAGAAAAATAATTTCCGTAAACCAAGATGGTCTAATTGACATGACTGAAACCCAAATGAATGAGCGGCACTTGGATAGCATTGTGATTTAGGCAAATGTCACATCATTTAAAAGAGAACAATAGAGAATGATAAACATGAAGAGTCATGACTTGGCCATCTTAGGCAGAATACAGAATGTGTGCAGGCTCAATGAGAGAGAGCTTTCGAAAGAACAAGAGGATCTATTGCAAAAGAGTTCCTAAAATGGTGTTATTTGTTTTATGTTGGTTCAGCAATATCTTTTGGTGCAAGTATAGAAGATGCAGGAAGGATAATGGTTTGTCATTAATATTTAAACCTACTGCACGTTTTAAAGTAAGTCATTGCCATGTAGTCGATTCTGATTCATAGAAAACCTGTAGGATAGAAATATCTCCCCCAGAGGTTTCTGAAGCTATAAGTCTTTGCAGAAGTAAACTGTTTAATCTTTCTCCCATGAAGCAACTAGTGTATCTTAAGTCTGCCTGTTTTTGCATGTGTTAGAAACCTAGGTACTTACCCCACCGTACTGCTCATAACTGTTGAATCAGTCCTGCTAGTCAAAAGAGCAAACTTCTGGAGGATTTAGGCCTCAGAGTCACTGGTAGATTCAAAGCACCAAAACGTTTGCTCTTTTGGTTAATAGTGCAACTCCCTAGGGACTATGCCACCAGAGCTTCCACACCAGTGGTGCTGTTTATGGTGTTAGGTGCCTAAATTTAAAAACAGTACATTTTTTTAAAAAAAAAAAAGTTGCAATTAGATTAAGGAGGGCTGATGATTAAGTGCCTGAAGAACTGCTAACCAAAATTTGAAGAGTTTGCATCCACCAGCTTCTCCACAGGGAGTTATAGTGGTCGGGAGCTCTGGTGACCTGGTGGGTAAGGACTTGCACTCCTAACTGTAAAGGAGGTGGTTCAAATATACAAGCTGCTCTTAATGAGGAAGATAGACAAACTCATCCACATGACTTAGAGTCTCTGAAAATACCCTGACGGGTGAACTACGTGTCCTTTCTGACTTAACCACAGTGAATCAAGTTATTGAGCTTCTCTTTGGCAGTAAAAAGAGCAAAGTAGTAAACATTTACAACTGCAGAAACCTGATGAAGGATCACTGTGAGTTAGAACTGACTCCATGGCACTGAATTTAGTTTTTACTAGACATTAATCCATGGTGGCACAGTGATTAAAGCTATTGGGATGAAGCAAACATTAGAGGTCTGGGCCCACCAGCACCCTTGGTGAAATAAACACATAGTAGTCTGATTTACAAAATATTCAATTCTAACATTAGAAATCTTATATTTTTACCATGAATAAGATTTAATTTAAGTAGGGATAGATGAATAGTTAAAGGTTTTTTGTTGTTATGTGCCATCAAGTCACATTATTATAAATTACTTCCTTAGGAGAAACCATTATATTTTATTTTTACCTCTCTTTGTGGACAAAAGCTGATCCATGCTCAAAGTCCCTTTATTTCCTTAAAACTATGCTTGAGAAGGATCGACCAATGTGAACAAGAAAAAAAATTTAATTTAAAAATATTTCAATCCAATTTTTTCCTTTGGTCCTAATTAGGGAAAAAAAAAACCCAACAGCTGAAGCTATATAACTCCAAAGTTGGCAAGATTGTAATTCTCACTGAAGAAGGGAAATTATACCATCTTTGAAGAAGTTTGGTTACCTATTTTTTGAGATATGGATAATTTAAATTATACATTAGAATATGTATGAGATTTTTTTAAATTTAGGTTCAATGGCCATCTAACCCAGAACTAATAGAGTTAGAAAAACATGCACTCAGTTAATATACTTCTATTGGAACATATATCTAAGTCATAGCTGTTAAAATGAAAATTAATTCTATATCGCAAATGTGCAGCACCTAAGGGAACAAATACCAATTAAGCAAACTAGAGATTCTTTCCTTTTTTAAAGTTATTAAGTAAATATGTTTTTATATAATATTTCTACAAAGTATACAGTACCTATCATTTTTACTGAGGGCATATTTACATAATTCTGTTATTTGAGGAATGGATTAATGGATATATAAACAACTGTTGGGTGTTTATATTGGTTTACCATATTGGACTTGAAATGTCATAAAAAATATTTGTTTCAAGTATTTTTGTTTCATTAATTTGTTTCAAGAATTTTTCTATGATTTGTTTAACTAGAAGAGAGATTTCAAAAGTCTTTGAACTCACTGTACTGTGAGTTTGGTAAAGTTAGAAGATATTGGAGGAAAAAAAGTAGAATATTTCATTTCTGTTTATTTAGTATTCTTATGGTCACTTTGTTGTCAAGGAATTAAAGATTTGATGTTGTTGTTGTTGTTGTTATGTGCCGTCGAGTCACTTACGATTCAGAGTGACCCTATGTAAAACAGCCCTAAACTCTGTTCTGTCCTGTGCCAATCTCATTCTCTCTGACACACCCATCCAGATTACCCCAGTCACCAAATCAATCCACCTCCTAGAGGATCTTCCTCTCCTGTCCCTCCACCCTCCCAAGCATGATGTCCTTCTCCAAGGACCTATCACTCTTTACAACATGACCAGACAAAGCCTCAGAATCCTTGCCTCCAAAGAGCATCCTAGTTTAACCCTCTCCATGATGAATCTGTTTGTTTTCTTAGCAGTCCATGGTACCCTCAATATGCTTCTCCAACACCAAAGCTCAAAGGCATCAATTCTCTTTCTATCCTCCCTAGTCATTGTCCCACTCTCTAATGCATAACATGTGATTGCAAAGACCGTGGCCTGTTTCAGATGCAACTTAGTCTCCAGAGAGACACCGTTGCTCTTCAGTACCTTAGAGTTAATAAGCACAGGTAACTTGACCAAAGCAAATAACTTAGAAAGGCATTCTGTAAAGAAATATATATTTTTCTGTTCACAAACTCCAGTTTTTTCTTATGAGCATATATTAGTTACATGTAAAGAAATGAACATAAAATACCTTAAAGTGTTCTTTCTGATTTTAATAACTTGTCTGTTGTCCGACATCTTTCTAAAATATTGGAGAATGATGAAGTCAGTTCAAAGACTAAGGTGCAACTTATTCAGGCCAGGGTCCTTTCAATATTTCACTATTCTGCTGAGAGATGGACAATGAATAAGGATGATGGAAGAAGAATTGATGCCTTTGAGCTGTGATGTTGAGGAATAGTACTAAATATCCCATGAACTACCAAAAGGACAAACAAATATGTCTTGGAAAGAGGGCAACCAGCATGCTTCTTTGAAGCAAAGATGGTGAAGGTTTGTTTCTCATAATATGGATATGTTCCTGTTATTGTTGTTGTTATGT
>NW_006399806.1:14390670-14391240 GCF_000299155.1 Elephantulus edwardii
ATGCAAGCAAGATTCTACTGAAGATTATCCAAAAACGACTGGAACAGTACATCAGCAGAGAACTGCCAGAAGTCCAAGCTGGGTTTAGAAGGGGTAAATTCCTAGGAGAGGTTATTTCTTGGAAAAATAGAGAGTCAACAAGAGAGGAAGATTCACTCCCCCCCCCAATGAAATACATTGATAGATACATAGACTGCAGCTATGGGCTCAAGTGTATCAGAGACAGTGATAATAGCACTGGATAGGACAGTGATCAGATCTGTTGTTCATTGAGTTGCTGCGATTTTTATTCAACCAGTTGGCACCTAAACACATTTTATTTCATAGATTAATGAAAGCTAAATATCATAGATAGAGCATAATTCATTTTATTATGCCTTGTAGATACTATTGAGCAATGTAAGATCACATAATTCTATTAGTGACATAGTTTTGTCCAAAAACATTGTATTTCTATGTCACATTCTGGCAATTCTTTCAATGTTTCACATTTCCAAGACAGATTTGTTTATCTTTTTAACAATTCATTGCCTTTGTTATTGTTGTTATGTGTCATCAAGTCACCTATAA
>NW_006399806.1:14392395-14394290 GCF_000299155.1 Elephantulus edwardii
TCAGGACCAACTCATAGCTGATCTTCCATTTGATCTCCAATAATACAGAGTGGCCAATGGATTTGAACCACCAGAGAAGCATGGTCTTTTGATTTGCAGTACAAGTCTATGGCCTATTCTAGCATAACATCCTAAAGAGTTCCTGAGCAAGAGATTTGCCAACACAGTATGTCCAGGTAACAAAACTGCAGATAAACTAGTCAGTGAAGATATTCTGCATTCATTAGCATAGCTCTTCCTATCCTAGAAAATAATCCAAATTTTAACAGGGAAGCAAGTAACATGTTTGCAAGGATGTGGAGAGACTGGAGATCTCATTTGCTGCTCGTGAATATGTGAAATAGTACAACCATTGTGATATGCAGTCTGAATCTTTCTCAAAAAGTTGAGAGTAGAAATACTATTTAACCAGTTATTTCATTGCTAGAAATATACAGAGTTATGACACAGACAGATATATGCACACCCATGTTTATGGCACCATTATGTACAATAGCAAAGCAGTTCAATGGCAACAGTTCAAGTGCCTTACAACACGCAAACTATGGTGCATCCACACAACAGAATGCTACACAGCAATGAAGTGAACTTGTAAAACACTACACAATGTAGCAGATTTTATGTGCAGTGAAATATCACCTTCACAAAAGAACGAATGCTGCATAGGACCATTATTACAAAAATGAGATGGACATGGAGGTTGGGCGAGGAGGGAAAGAACAGATAATGAATCCTATATTGGAATGTGTTAAGGAAGTGACTACCTGAAGGGGATATATAAATAGACATTGTATGTATGACAAGTGAAAATCTGGATAAAGATATACATTATAAAGTAAATTATGGGAGAAGAAGGGAGGGAAAGCTGTATCAATGAATGAATGAAAATCCATCTTCTCTGTAAACTTTCACTAAATTAACAATACAAAATAATTCACTATAGAAAGTTATAGCACAATAGAAAAAAATTATACTGCCCAATATGAGCAAGATCTCTAGATTTTTAAGAGAAGCTCCAAAAACATCTGATGATGCTCTCCTGAAGAGTGGCAACACTCGGACAACATGCTCATTAGGCCAATCAAACTGTGAGAAACTGAGTCGTTAAGCCTGGAAAATACAGAAATCTCTGGGTCTAATCTTTGGTGGCCTAGTATTAAATAGTTACACTGCCAACCCAAAGGCATGTGGTTCAAATCCATCAGTTACTTGGTGAGAAAAAGATAAGTAATCTCCTCCTATGTGACTTACAGCCTCTGGAAACCTGCTGGAAATCAACTCTGAGGTGTTCTGACTCAGCAGCACATAATAACAACAATTTAATTGAATCGATGTAGTTTTTCCTCAACATTTCCTGTGTGATAAGATGTAATCTAGAAAACACTGAATCCTCTGGTGTTCATACATAGACTGCCACCTGTGCAACACAGCAATAGTAATCTAGTTTACCCTCTTAATTGACATCAATCATGCAGTGGAGACCTCAGTTTTTGCCTGTGAATACCAGTAAAACAGTAAAAATACCTGAGAAACACAGTCTTCCACCAAAAGTGCATGATGAACACTAATGTTAGAAGACCAGATGAGTTGTAGAATGACATCAAGGATATCATCCTTGAACAAAGCAAAAGATTGTTACAACGACAAGAGACCAAAATGGATATCAGGAGAGACTTGGAAATTTTCACTGGAACAAAAAAGAAGCCAAAACAAGGAGAAAGATTGTTGAGGTAAGAAAGCTGAGGAGATTATTTCAAAGCACAACTAGAGGAGGCAAAGTGAAGCATTATAAAGAAATGTTAAAGGAACTGCAGTTCGAAAAACCAAAAAGATAGAACATGCTCAGCTTTTCTCAAGCTGAAAGAACTAAAGAATAAATTCAAGTCTTAAGTTTC
>NW_006399806.1:14394655-14395990 GCF_000299155.1 Elephantulus edwardii
TAAGAGGTACATGCAAAGATGACTGATGGGTGTAGGGAGGTAATTGTGCAAAAATGAATGAGCATTAAAATATAGAGTAGCATATAATCAAAACCCAGTAGTACTGAAGGCAGATGCCAAGCTGCACTGAAGTTAGTCGCAAAAAAATATGGTCCCAGATATTGATCGAGTATCACTTTGGGTGTCTCACAAAGCAGATGCAATCCTGGACACTATCACCAGCCTTTGCTAACAAAAATGGAAGATAGCTACCTGGCCAACTGACTGGATAAAATATATATTTGCCCCCATTCCCCCCCCAAAATTATAATGAAACAATCTATGAAAAATATTGAGTAATATGATTAATATTACATGCAAGTAAAAATCTTACTGAAGATTATTAAAAAGTGGCTGAAACAGTACATGTATATGACTGTCAGAAATTCAAACATAAGAGTACAGGGTACAAGGGATGTCATTGGAAATGTCAGGTAGATCTTGGCAGAAATAAAAAAAATATCAGAAATGTTTCCTTGTATCTTACTGATTATACAAAGGCATTTATTGCATGTATCAAACAAATTATGGATAATGTTGAGAAGAATGAGAACACTAGAATACTTAATTATGCTCATGTGCAACCTACAAAGCTCCACCAAAGAACACTATGTGTGTCTGAGTTAGATCCTTTCTCTATTCCCTTTCAGTCTCTATCTTGAGCAAATCTTTCAAGAAGGTGGAGTTTAGGAAGAAGAATGTGGCCTCAGGAGTGGAAGAAGAAGCATTAAAAATCTGAACAATGCAGATGGCACAGAAATTGAAGAAGACGTGATGCATTTACTGAGGATGATAAAAGACCTATAGTCTTTTCGATTAATCAATACGGGTTACATTTCAATATCAAGAAAATGAAAAATCATGACCATAAGATAATGTGCATTATCTTTACTATGTTCTAGGATATCTCATTTAAAAGGGCAAAATAAAGAAAATAATTAAATGAGCTTATTTTATAACCTTCATCTTATTGAGGGTGTCTGTTTTTCAGGCTGAAGTGAATCACTCATTATTATAATCCTGCTTTAGTCCTTTGTAATTTGTGGTAATTATGTTTTTGTTTTTTTAATTTAAAAAAGTATAAAAATAAAAGCTTGAAATTGAAAAAAGAAGAACATGAAAAACCTTTACTACTGGATCAATAGGTAACATCATGATACATGGAGAAAGGATTTAAGCTGTTAATGCTTTAATTTTACTTGAATTCACAATCATCGTATATGGTGACAGCAGCACAGAACTCAGAAGATGTACCGCAGTATTCATTATTTATCCCCTCTTTTCTTAGAATGAATT
>NW_006399806.1:14396919-14408239 GCF_000299155.1 Elephantulus edwardii
CTGCTCTGTCCTGTGCCAATTGCAATGTCTCCGATACACCCATCCCAATTACCCAGGAATCAATCCACCACTTAAAGGGTCTTCCCCTCTTGCCCATCCCTCCACCCTCCCAAGCATGATGTCTCTCTCCAAGGACCTGTTCCTCCTTACAACATGTCCAAAGTATGTCAGACGAAGCCTCAGAATCCTTGCCTCCAAGGAGCAGCCAAGTTTAACCCTCTCTAGGATGAATCTATTTATTTTCTTAGCAGTCCATGGCACTCTCAATACTCTTCTCAAGCACCACAGCTCAAAGGCATCAATTTTCCTCCTATCCTCCATAGTCATTATCCAACTCTTTGATTCATAACAAGTGGTTGCAAAACCCTTGGCCTGTATCATATGCACCTTAGTCTCAAGAGTGACACCATTGCTCTTCAGTACTTTGGCAACGTCTTTAACAGCAGACTTTCCCTTTGCAATGTGTCTTTTAATTTCCTGGCTGCTGGTATCACGAGTGTTGACTATGGAGCCAAGCAAACTAAAGTCGTGAACAATCTCAATCTCTTCACCTTCTACCCTGATGCTATCAATTGGTCCAGTGGTAAGAATCTTTATCTTCTTGATATTGAGCCTCAATGCATATTGAAGGCTGCAGTCCTTAACCCTCTGCAGCAAGCCTTTCAGGTCCTCCTCACTTTGAGCAAGCAGGGTTGTGTCTTCTGCATACTGCAGATTGTTGATAGATCTTCCACCAATCCTGACGCCACACTTCTCATAGAGCCCAGCCTCTCAGATAATTTGCTCTGCATACAGGTTGAAAAGGTATGATAGGACACATCCCTGGCGTACACTCTTCCCAATTTTGAACCATGCCGTGTTTCCTTGCTCTGTTCTGACGACTGCCTCTTGGTCCAAGTATAGGTTTCACATTAGCACAATTAGGTGTTCTAGGATTCCTATTCTTCTCAGAGTCAGCCACAGTTTGTTATGATCCACACAGTCAAATGCTTTAGCATAATCAATGAAACACAGATAGACATTCCCCTGGTTCCCTGCTTTCAGCCAATACCCATCTAACATTAGCTGCAATATCCCTAGTACCACGACCCCATCTAAACCCAGCCTGAACTTCTGGCAGTTCTCTGCTGATGTGCTGTTCCAGTCATTTTTGGATAATCTTCAGTAGAAACTTGCTTGCATGTGAAATCAATGGTATTGTTCTATAGTATCCACACTCTGTTGAGTCACCCTTCTTTGGAATGGGAACAAATAGAGATCTCTTCCAGTCAGTTGGCCAAGTAGTTTTTCTCCAGATTTCTTGGCACAACTTGGTGAGCATGTCCAGGGCCGCAACTGTTAGCTGAAATATGTCATTGGTATACCATCTATTCCTGGGCCTTATTTTTTACGTTTTCCTTCAAAGCAGCTTGAATTTCTTTCTTCATCACAATAGGCTCTTGCTCATATGTTGTTTCGTTAAATTCTTCTGCGTCTGCCAATTCCTTTTGATACAGTGACTCAGAATATTCTTTCCATCTTCTTTTAATACTTTCTGGATCATTTCACATTCTGCCTAAAGCATCCTTGATGGTAGCAACTTGAGGTTTGAATTTGTTCTTTAGTTCTTTGAGCTTAAGAAATGCTGTTGGCCCTTTTAATTTTCTGACTCCAGCTCCTTGTACATTTCGTTGTAATATTTTGCTTTGTCATCCCGTGCTGCGTTTTGGAATCTTCTCTTCAGCTCTTTAGTATCTTGAATTCTTCCTCCTTCTTTGGCTTCTCTGCACTCCAGTGCAATATTCAGAGTTTCTTCCAACATCCATTTTGGTCTTCTCTTCCTCTTCTGTCTTTGTAATGACCATTTGCAGTCTTCCTCTTTGATACCCTTGATAATCTCCCACAACTCACTTGGTCTTTGCTCATTAGTGTATAAGGTCCCAAACTTGTTCCTAAGACGGTTCTGAATTTCAGGTGGGATAGACTCAAAGTCATATTTTGGTTCCTGTTGATTCGATTTCATTTTCCTCAGCTACATACAGCTTGAACTTGCATATGAGTAATTGGTAATCTGTTCCACAATCAGCTCTGGCCGCCTAGTTTTCACAGCTGATACTGAGCTTCTCCAGTGGTTCTTTCTACAGATGTAATCAATCTGATTCCTATGCATATACTGTCCAGTGGAATCCATGTGTATAACCTGCGTTTGTTTCTTATAAAACATATTTGCAATGAATAAGTAATTGTGCAAAATTCAATCATTCTATCTCCAGCTTAATTTCTGTCACTGAGTCCATGTTTTGCAACTACTGATTCTTCTCTTTTCCCAACTTTTGCTTTCTAGTCACCCATTATTATCAATGCTTCTTGATTGCATGTTTGATCAATCTCCAACTGTAAAAGTTGGTAGAAATCTTCTGTTTTCTCCTTTGTGGCTCTGATTTTTGTTTCATATATCTGAATGATAGTGATACTTACTGGATTTCCTTGTATACATATGGACATTTTATATATATATATATATAGTTGTTATGTGCCATCAAGTCATAGGCAAACTCTGGGTGACCCTATGAATGAAAGACCTGAATGCTTGTGTAACTTTCATCTTTTCTCCAGGTTCATAGGGTTTCCTGAGGAAAGCTATTTCAGAAGTGGAAGCCACTACTGCTTTCAAGCTTGTTTGAATCAGGGAGATCTACCAAGCACTGTTCACCTTGGGTAACCATTATCGCATTTGACACATCAGTGTCACAGTGTTCAGCTTTACATCAAGTGGACAGACCAGAACTATATAACCTAGAAGAACGTTTCACCAAAAACAATTAAAAACAGGCCTGAGGGCTGTGGGTTAAATCACCCACCTTTGGCTTGGTAGTATCACTTTCAGTCCACTAGGTCAACTGATCTCTTTCTATGCTGTTGTTGTTGTTGTTAAATGTCATTGAGTCATCGATGACTCATAGCGACCAGACCCAATTCATCTGGAAAGTCCCCTCTGCTGACACCCATTTGGGATGAAAAGAAAGCCACAGGATCCCCAAGGGCTCCATACATGTGTGTGTCCCTTTTTAAGATGCGAGAGTCCCTCCAAAGGTCCGGGTGGAACTGAGACTCACAACACACTGGAACGCACCCTCAGCCTACAGGCGTGGACAAACATTTATATTATACTTTCATTTTCTTGTTATTAAACTTGTTGATCTTGGAGAATTTCCATTTTAGAATCAGTTGAAACAAATTTGCCTCAATGAATGGATGCAAACCCAAACTTTGTAATTTCTCATTAAAAACACATTTCTTTTAAAAAGCATGTAAACTACTAAGAAGTACTTTTCTTTGAGTTGTTTGTTGTTTTTTTTTGAGATTTGTTGTTGTTGTTGTTAGTCTTGGAAATCTCTAAGGCTTTTCTTAGGAGAATTTAGCTGGAATAAGCTGTGTTTGTGGAAACCTTAATTGATTTGTCTTACTGAGAGTCATCTTTTGTGTTAGCAATACCCAGTGACATTACCTGCAACTCCCTTGACTATTTCATCTCAAAAGTCACAAGGAGATATATGCAAAATACCATCAAAAGTCATACAGTAAAACAAAGATCAAACAAATGTCATTTAACTCACAGAAGCCACAAACTATGAAAATAAGATAGTTTTTGATTCCTTAAATGTTATGTTAGTATAAAAAGAATAGAATTTAACATGAGTGCATTTAATGTAATCTTTTAAAGACCACGTTTTTACTTAAACAAAAATCTGTTTGTGAGAAAAGTTAAATTGGAATCTGAAATTCAGATGATTACACTCAATTTGGATCACCTGCCTTTCTTCTCATATAAAATTAATTAGAATCTACAGTATAGCAAGATCCCTAAGTTACTATCACTATTTTTCAGGTAATTATTATTGATAAGAATAACATAAGTAATAAAAATGAATTCCAGCTCATTGCTGTTAACTCTGTGTTTCCTAGGATTTCAGAGGCTTTAAATCCTACTGGCAGTATCTGGTGGATTTGAACCACCAAAGAAACAGACTGCAGCCTTTTGGTTAGGAATATAACACCTATGAACATAAGGGCTTCCCATACTGTAACATAGGAATGCAAAAGAATGCTGTAACAAGGGTGTCATCTGGGAAACAGTAAGAAGCTTACAGTGTGGATTTTAATTCACTGTATCTTAGGTAGAAATGCAAATTTTCAGCAGAGATTCAAACCAGAATGAAGTAGCTATGATTGAAATTAACATACTTTCTGTAATTTTTTTTCGTTCTATTTCCCCCTCTTTTTCCTGTTTTCTAAGCTTTATTCCAAAGAGTATCCTGCCCTTTTGGTCTCCTGTAGGTTATTCTATGTGGAGTGAGTGCCTACTTGACGTTATTATTCACTTCACAGGCTTATCGGTTGTTAGGCTGAAAGTTGAGCCACAAGGGTTTCTGATAATCTTTGTGGATGATACATTATTCATTAATGCTCTATTCACTGCCATCTAGTTGATTTCAACTCATAGCAACCTTCAAATGGGTTTCCAGGGATATAAATCTTAATTGGAGGACATTGTCCACCCTGCCCCTGCTGATGGCTTTGAACCATCAAAGTCCATTCATTAATTAGATG
The DNA here is from genome assembly GCF_000299155.1 of Elephantulus edwardii. Classification (NCBI taxonomy): domain Eukaryota; kingdom Metazoa; phylum Chordata; class Mammalia; order Macroscelidea; family Macroscelididae; genus Elephantulus; species Elephantulus edwardii. Next base: position 14,401,510 of record NW_006399806.1, read on the forward strand.
AGTTGTATTTTAAAAGCTAATTGTAAGAGATTTAAAGTTAACAAATGTTAATGTAAAGGAAATATTTCTGAAAAAAATACCAATTTTTAAGCATGAGGTTTTCTTTAACGGAAATATACTAGTGACTTAAATGTTCCAGTTGATGGTTTATTTACTATAAATTAACCTTAGTATTTTTTTCCTTCTGAATATTCCTAGATGAACTCAAATGAGGATAAAAACATGATCTTTAATTAAGAGTTAAAGTGGTGCATTTTCCTGAAACAAAAACATGTGGCAGTTTATCGAGTCCAATTTGCCACCAACTCAGTATATTGGCTGATGATATTGATTGCGGAAATACTAAAAAATAATGGAGCCATAAAAATATTAATTGTCTATTATTGTGATTCCAGTATAAAGGGATACTAAATTAGGTTGCCTGAGTGCCATTAGAAAACTGCAAACATGTACCACCAATGATTTACTGTTTACTTACTACAAAATTAGTTTCTGAGATTTTTTTCCTTCTACGTTCTTCAATTTAAAAACTTAATTCATTTAAATAATTGTAGTTCATTCAACCCATGTGTTTCAAATATTAACCATTTAAAATTTTAATGCTACTAGAAAGTATACAAATAGTAATTTAAAGCATCACTGTCATTTGTTAATGATCTATTGGTCTCTGATGCTGATTATAGATTTCAGTGGAAAAGTAAAAGCTATAGAATACACTTCTCATCGCTCTCAGATATTAATGAGTTTCATTTTACTTCATACTACAGAAAATGTTGCTTCAAATAGATCTTGCAAAATCAACACTGCACTTAAATAAGAAATGCAAAACAGAAGGATTTTAGATTGTATAGGAGACACTAGATTGGTTCTTAGGTATGTTTATATCTTATGAGAAACCTTACTGAGGGACTTAATGTCTTACATCTTAGTCTCCTTGTGGTAAAATGAAAGATGTGCCTTTGAAGACTAGGAGACCAGCATGTAATAGTCGTTTGTTGTTGTATACCTTTGAGTACGAACTGACTTCTAGTGGACCCCCTCTAACGAGTTTTCAGAGTCAGTTTAATCACACAGGAGGTGATTGTGCATGTTTTCTTTGTGGAGCAGATGGTGGATTGGAACAGTGTGGCTTTGGGATGGCAGCACATCTCCTTACCACGAGGCTACTAGAGCTTTTTAGTAGCATGTAATGGACACTGTTCTTGTTGCTGTTATGTGCCATTGAGTCACTTGCAACTTATAGAAACCCTATGTACAACAGCCCTAAACCCAGCTCTATCCCTTGCCAATCTTATTACCTCCAATATGCCTATCCCCATTATCCCAGTGACAGAATCAATCCATCTCATTGAAGTACTTCCTCTCCTGCACTGTCCCTCTGCCCTAGTAAAAGCAAAATGGTCTTTGAATTGAGTAAATTTCATTTTAAGGTCTGTTATGTAGTTTGCCAGCATCCATTTACTTTGTTTAATTAATATGGTCTCATGATATAATCCATGTAATGATAATCCAAAGGTTGTGTCTCATGGGCAGTTACAATCCACCAGCCACCAGTCCCCTCCCACATGATTCACATGATTTATAGCCTCAAAACACTCTCTGGAGATAAGGAATGAGTAGGTTCTGATTTGACAGTGATGAGTTAATTAGAGTTATTTATTTAACCTCAAAAAAGTTATATACTGTAAGTCTTGGTTTAATGATTTATAGTCAGCAAATACATATTATTACATTAATAACAAATAAAAATGACTTATGCATTCTCAGCATTTAATAAGCAAAATTTTCCTTTTATGAGCCTTCTTCTCCTTTTAAATGCCATCCTATAGCATTCTACAATGCTAATCAATGAAAAAAAAAATATATATATAATTTGTTGCTATGCATAGCGACCCTATGTACAACAGCCCTAAATCCTGCTCTATTCTGTGCCAATCTTACTGTATCTGACACATCTATCCCCATTACCCCAAACACTGAATCAATCCATCTCATAGAGGATCTTCCTTTCCTGCACTGTCCCTCCCCACTCCCAAGCATTACATCCATCTTCAAAGACTGGTCCCTCCTTGCAAGCTTCAGAATCCTTGCCTCCAAGGATCAGTCTGGTTTCACCCTCTCTTGGATAAACCTGTTCGTTCTCTTAGCAGTCCATGGTATATTAAATACTCTTCTCCAGCACCACAAGTCAAAGACATCAACTCTCCTTCTATCATCCCTAGTTATTGTTCAGTTCTCTGATGCATAGCAAGTGTTTGCAAAGACCATGCCATGTATCAGGTGCACCTTCGTCTCCAGACTGACATTAACACAAACCAATTCTGTTGAAACCATAAATGTTTCCCATGCTCCCATTTTCTATTCATCCCAAACCAATCTTGCTTCTTTATTGGGTCCAAAATTGATGTGATAACACACAGACCATACAGACAATATTAAAGAAGTCAAAAGTCTATCATTCAAGTTGCTATAGCTGTCATTAGGTACCATTGAGTTTCCTGTGACTCATAGGCTCTGAGGCCTCACCTATCCTGAGCCAGTTTCACTAAGTCCAACACATCTACCCAAATTTCCCCTGTTATTGTGTCAATCCATCTCATCCAGAATTTTTCTCTCCTGTGTTGCCCTCCCACTTCCAAGTATGATATCCTTCTTCAAGGACTGATCCCTCTTAGCCACACCCCCAAAATATGTGAGATGGAGCTTCAAAATCCTAGCCTCCAAGGAGAAACCTGGTTAAACCCTCTCCAAAGCAGACCTGTTTGTTCTCCTAGTAGTCATGGTATGTTCAAGACTCTTCTCCAGCTCCACAATTCAAAAGCATCAATTTTTCTGTCATTCTTAGTCATTATCCAGCTTTCTGATGTATAGCAAGAAATTGCAAAGACCATGGCCTAGATCAGGCACATGTTTGTGTGTAGAATGATATCCATGCGTCTCAGTACTCTGGAAAGATCCATGACAGCAGGTTTTCCAAGTGTAATTTGTCTTTTGACTTCTTGACTGCTCATGCCAAATGTGCTGACCGTGGAGCTAAGCAAGCTGAAATTGTTAACAACTCCAATCTTTGCCATCTATCATGGTGCTGTCAATTGGTCCAGTACTAAGAATCTTCAGATTCGTAGCAGAATACAATCATTCATTCAGGGCAGTTTCATAAATGTGCTGTCAGTTACCTCAGCCATGGTCCTCAAAGCTTTAACAACAGTGTTACAAATCTCTGAGTCCTGCAAATTATGGCTCTTTTCTCCTTCTTTCCCTCCCACACCCCAGATGTCCAACAAACTTGGGCAAGTTTTTCTATTTCTGGTTCTATGGGATATCAGTTCAAAGGCCTGCACTATCTCATGTCAAATCTCTGTGCAGCTGCTATTTGTCCTACTCCCACAGGCCCTAGTATGACCTAAGAATCTGTGGGCCCAAAGGACATGTTGCATTCTTTTGCTTCTTGCATTCTAGTGTTGGGGTTCTCAAATTCTCCAGCTGTATCTGCTCAGTTCAATAGTGAGACTACACAATCTCCTTGTGGAAAGGCTAAGACATTCTAGTAACACTCCCCCTCCCCCCCCACGCTTCCCTGCCACCTTTATTCACTTGGCAAAGTAAGTCAATGACTATGAAAGCAATTTTGGACAATAAGGCCTTCCCATCACAAAAGAAAGATCTTTAGCAAAATGAATTGATACAGTGACTGTAACAATGAGTCCAAGTAGATTGGATATGCTGAAGATGGCATAGAATAGGGCAGGGTACAATTTCTGCTGTTCACAGCATTGCTATAGGTCATGGTTGACTCAACAGCACCTAACCATAAACAACAAATTTGCTTGTAGAAGACATTCAAGAAAAATATAAATTATCAAAAGAATACTATCATCTAAAGAGTTGCACCTATAAGGACCTTTGAAATAAGGTATTTGGGGAGAAATATTAACAGTAGATGACAAATTGACTCATAACTAAATTCCTTTGTTTTAAAACAATAATATTAAAAACGTCAAATTCTCATAGAGCTATAAAGTAATTAATTTACAGACTATTTAGATTATCAGCTACAAACCTTCAAACTGATGATCTACTAAATATAGATGCTTGTTCAGTAATGCCTCTTCTAAATCTATTAAAATATTAACAATAGTTATTTTTCTATTCTGAAAATATAAAACATCCTAAGTCTTCTTAGTGAAGAAGAAAAAAAGACTTCAACCGGCAACATGGCTTATACTTTAAATCAAGAAAACAAAATTCTTACCACTGAATCTATAGAAAACACCAGGACAGTTGGAGAAAAGATTGACATTGTCAATTATTTTATTTTGTTTTTACCCACAATAAACATTTATGGCAGGAACACCCCAAAATCAAGACATAGAATTTATTACTTGGAACTTTGATGTTAGGGAATTTTTATAGTTGCCGTTATGTGCTGTTGAGCTGATTATGACTCATAGTGACCCTGTTCACAATAGGTCTAATTCTGGCTCTATCCTGAGCCAAACTCACTGTCTCTGTTACACCTACTCCCAGTACCCCAGTTATTGATACAATTATTGAGGAACAAGAATAACAGTTTGAGGACTAATGCGTGTCTGATTCAATCTATGATCTTTTTGATCACTTGCTATGCATCTGACAGCTGGGTAACAAATAAAGGTGACAGAAGAATTCATGTAATTGAGCTGTGATGTTGAAGAAAAGTACTGAACACTTAATGGATTGCCAAAGGAACAAATAAATATGTCTTGGAAAAAGTGCACCCAGAGTGCTCCTTGGAGGCGAAGATGCTGAAGCTTTGCCTCACATACCTCAGGCATGTTGCTGGAAGGATTATTCCTTTTAAGGGGGCATGATGTTTGGAAAGGAGGAGGGTCAGGGAAGGAGAGAAGACCCTAAACCAAATGGATTGACACAGTTATGGGCTTTAGCACATCAGGGAGAGTGAGGATGGCACAAGATAGGACAGTGATCAGATCTGTTGTTTGTAGGGTCCATGTGAGTCAGACTAGACTCAAAGCATGTAACAAGGACAAGAAGACGCCAGAGTCTTAGTTTAAAGAATTGAATGAAAAAAAAAAAAGAATTGAATGAGTTGATATACATAAAATGGCTATTAGAAAGTCTAGGATATAGGATAAAAGTTAATTAGGAACAATAAACAAAAATAACTTTGGAATGAGTTTGGAAAACTAAATTTGTTGTGGTTGTCAGGGCCAACATACCACCACCAATGACTACTATGACCTTTTATTCTCAAACAGAGTACTATTTTTATTGTTTTTTTAAGAAGACTATTGCTTATAGTGTTGTTACTATTTATTTTAGAGTCAAGCTGGCGTATTGTGATAGAAGTAAATTCAGTTTAAAGTGTATCCCAGGACAATGGTCTCCCTTTTTATTTTATTTATTTTAATAGAAATTAGTTTTGTTCCACACTTTTCTTCCATTCTCACTGGGATCATCTATTATGTCCATCTCCAAAACAGCTGGCAGTGGGAGCTAGGTACCATGTAGCTCTAGTTCTTGAATAGGCAGGCCATGGTTGGTGTAGGAAATTAGACCTGTTGCTAGAAATTTTATGGTTAATATTTCCCAAAACCTCTGTAAGTGCTCACTGCTGGAGTGAAGTTCTAATAGGCTACAGTGTTTGTATTCCCTATTGTCCTGCTTCTCTGTCCTGTAGAGTCTTAAGTGATTAGAGAGAAGGTGGGAGGCATATCTAGCATGTGGTCAAAGAGTTTCAAACACACCAAGGTAAGCGAAAAGGTGCATCTGCTGATAAAATATGTCAGAGTTTTGAAACACGTTTAAAGCTATATAAAGCATTTAAAACTTCTATCTTCATATTTTACACAGATTAAAAAGGTACTTTTTTTAAAGGCAGAATCTAATCTAAATATTTAATAAAGATAAAAAGACTGTGAAACATGAATCTGCTTCAATGACATTGCAATAGCTAAACTCATTTATAAGCAGAATAATTGTTTCAATTCATACTTATGCCCCAAATTTTTAAAGAAATGTTTAAAAAATCATGTATATCAGCATAGTAAAGTATTGTTTATAAAGACTTAATTAAAAAAATAAAAATTTGATTCAGAAATTTAACTTATGAATAAATAAGTAGATGAAATTAATCTGATACAAAGAAGTTTCTAACACCCAGAGGAAAAAAATCAATAAAGGTTATGTCCAATTACCAATTTTTTTTTTATTTTTAATAGCTGTCTAAATAATTTCTTCTACCACTTAACACTTAAAGGTGTTAGAATAAGAATTTTGATTAAGTTATTTGTTTAATTCTAGCTCATGTTTCCCAATTTAAAGTAGCATAATAATCATAGGATATGAAAAATAAAATGAACTATGCTTATTTAAATTTGGTGGAACTTAAATGCTTTTCATCTGAAGAATCATGTTTTTCTCAGGAAGTTTATTTTTTATTTGTTGTATCCTTTTTCTATTTAATTATCTCTTCCTCAACTGTAATTGACACATAGCATTCTATCTGAAATGATTTTTATATTCTTGTTGGAGAAGAGTGTTGAGACATGGACTGATAGAACAACAAACAGGTTTGCCCTGGAGAGGGAAAAACCAGCCTGCTCCCTGGAGGCAAGGATTCTGAAGCTTCGTCTGTCTTACTTTGGGCATGTTGCAAGGAATGAACAATCTTTGGATAGGGACATTATGTTTGGGAGAGTGGAAAGACAGCACAAGAGAGGAAGGCCCC
>NW_006399806.1:14408963-14411292 GCF_000299155.1 Elephantulus edwardii
TGGGATTTCATTTAACATGTAAATTGCCTTTGGTAGTATTGTCATTTTCACAATATTGAGTCTTCCTATCAATGAGCAAGGGATATTCTTCCACTTCTCCAGGTCTCTTTTTGTTTCTTGTAATAATGTTTTGCAAATCTACAACCAGGAGAGGATAAAATAGAAGAATGGGACCTTCTAAGAATCAAATCCCCATGCACATCTAAAAACTTCTCCAAAAGAATAAAAAGGGAAACTACAGATTAGGTAAAAATATTTGGTAATGACATGCCTACTAAGGGACTTATATCTAGAATTTTTTAAAATACTCAAACACCACAAGATAAAGGTAAATAACCCAGTTGAAAAATGAGCACAGGATATGGACATGTCATCAAAGAAGACATTCACACGGGCAACAAATACTTGAAGAAATGTTCAAAATCCCTAGCTCTAAGAGAGAAGCAAATCAAAACAACTATGAGATATCACCTTACCCCATAGCAAAATTTAACAGAGTAGCAAACAGCAAATGCTGGTGAGGTTGTGAAGAAACGGAAACCCTTATTCACTGTTGGCAGGAGTGTAAAATGGTGCAACCACTATGGAAGGCTTTATGATGCTCCCTCAAAAAGTTGCTAATAGAAATACCACTTGACCCAGCAATTCCATTACTGAGAATATACCCTAAAGAAACCATAACTGCCACTCAGGCAGATATATACACACTCATGTTTATTGTGGCTTTGTTCACAATAGCAAAGAGTTGGAAACAACCTAAGTGCCCATCAACAAACGAAAGGATGGGGAAGCTGTGGTGTATACACACAATGGAATACTATGCTGCATTGAAAAACAAGGAACTCATGAAATATTATGTAAAATGGGTGACCATGGAAGACATTATGCTGAGTGAAATATCTCAGTCACAAAAGTACAAATACTACATAGTGCCACTGTTGTAGAATGGGACTGACATCAGGTTTGGGGGTAAGACTGAGAAAAATTGAATAAATTATGTATACTGCATTGAAACAGATAAGGGAGAGAACTGTTTAAAAGTGATATATGATTGGGTATTATGGTTATGATAAGAGTCCAGAATGAAGGTTGTGTAGTGGAGTGTATGGGGTGGGGGGGGAGGAGGGCTTGTATACCAATGAAATAAATTTTCTTTTACTGTTCAAAGAGAAGAGCAAACTGAAGGGGAGGGGTGGCCAGGGAGATAAATGCAACGATGAATAAATGGAAGTCTAAAATCTCTGTAAATGTTCATTAAAATTAATAAAATAAATTAAAAAATACAATAATATTATTTAATTCATATATTTCTCTTTCTAATTTGCTGGCTTGATTACTGTCTTTAAGTAATCCTGTGGCACAATGGTTGGGTACTTCGTTGCTAACTTAAATAAAGGTAGTTCAAAATGAATAATGGCCATTGTGTTGTTATTTGTTGTTGAGTCCCTTGCAGTTCTGTACAACAGCTCTGAACCCTGCTCTATCTTAAGCCAATTTAATTAACTCCAACACACCTATCACCCTCATTATCCCAGTCACTGAGTCAATCTGTCTCATCCAAGGTCTTCCTCTCTTGTGTTGTCCTTCCATTCTTCCAAGCAGGATGTTCTTCTCCAAGAACTCAACCCTTCTGACAACATGCCCCAAACATGTAAGACAGATCTTAGAAATCCTTGCCTCCAAGGAACAAGTATTCACCCTTTCTAGGTCAGATTTGTTTGTTCTCTTAGCAGTCAATAATATGTGCAATACTCTTTTCCAGCGCCACAACCAAAGTCATTTGCATCTTATATCATTCTTAGTCATTGTCCAACTCTGATGCATAATTGTGAAGACCGTAGCCTGGATCAGACACATATTAGTCTCTAGAGTAACACTGTTGCTTTTCTGTACTCTAGAGAGGTCTCTGACAACAGATTTTCCCAATGCCATACTCTTTTGATTTCCTGGCTGCTGATATCAAGAGTGTTGATTGTGAAGCCAAGCAAGCTGATGCTACTAACAACCTGAAATTCTTCTCCATCATACTGTTTCCAATAGACTCAATGGTGAGAATCTTTGTTTTCTGGATGTTGAGCTTCAATCCATATTGAAGTCTGCAGTCTTTAGCCTCTGTAGCAAAGCCTCAAGTCTTCCTCAGTTTCAGCATGCAAGTTTATTTCACAAGTTGTTGATGAGTCTTCTTCCAATCCTGATAGCACATTCCTCCTCATAAAACCCAGCTTCCTTGATTATCTGTTCAATATAGATTGAAAAGGTATGGAGATAGGATGCATTTCTGACACTCCATTCCTGATTTTGAGCCATGCAGTGTTTCCTTGCTCTGTTC
>NW_006399806.1:14412067-14414212 GCF_000299155.1 Elephantulus edwardii
CATCTTGCCACTAGGCCACCAGGGCTCCCCCAGTGCTAGTATTTTAAATACGGATGCATAGCTTCCAGTTCCACAGCAATATGCAAGCCATCATAATAAAAAGAACAGTTGAGAGTTGTGTTCCTCTGAATAAATTAATGGTATTTAGTTTCAAATAGCTTTCCAATTTGCTTATTAGTTTTTCCTATTAGAGTCATTTGGGTTTACAGACTCTATCTGAAGTTATTCCTTCCTTTGAGATACACTGCAATTTAGGTCATTGAGCTTATTTTCAGTAAAAATAGTTTTGTTGGCATCTTAAATGCCTTGGATTGTGTAAGCATTCCTGTGTTGAATTTTTTTGTCTTTGTTGATAAGTATTACTTTTCCCCAATAATTTTTATTTCCTTTTGTTCATTGTAGCTTTCAATCCAATGAAAGTAGGCAAGTTTGAACCTAACAATAAAACATCTTTGAAGGATTAAGGCTTAGATATTTCTTGAATTCTCTATATTTACCATCAGTCAAAATAATTCCTAACGGAGTTGCAATAGAAAAAAAGAGTTCCTATGTTTTGCTCTTTGATGTTTGCCACTTTTGAGAGCATTAGCATGCATATCCTGTAATGGATTGATTATTCAATGTGGCTTTTATTGTCACTGACTTTTACTTTTGCCAGTTGGCTAGACAGTTATGCAGAAATGGGGGGAGGGGTCTGTGGTTCACCAAAAGGAATGTATGGCTTGCTAACAATGTAAACAATGTAAATAGCACCCTTTGGGTGAGAATATGCAAATCAAATGTGCAGATCACTAATGAACTCATTGGTCAGCTTCATCCTCCACCAGGTCAGATAAGCTTCTGAGGCAAAGAATAAGCATCTCTATCATCAAGAAAGAGGAAGTAAAGAGTGCAACATATTATTTTAGACGGAGATTTCTTCACCAAATGGAATGAGCAGTGATAGTGATTCAAGAAATAGCAGCAGTTTCTGACAACCAGCCTCAGCCACCAGTATAAGAAACAGTTTAATTGAATGTGCCAGCTCAGAGAACCCAAGCTGAGAACCTTGGCCTAGTGTGGGAAGAAGGTTGGCAGAACATTATCAGTAGAACTTAAGAGATTTGTAACACTTCAGAGACTCAAGGCAGAGCCCTGGGCCATGAGAAAGAAGATCCCAGGAAACATGCCTGCTAACACACTGGGATGTGGGTCTGATGGAAGAACTACATCTTAATTATTTCCAATCTGAGATATATTCCTTCCCTGAAAAATCCCTTATTAGTAAGTGTTGTCTGTGAGTCTGTGCTGTTGTTGCCACATACCATTGAGTCAAAACTAACCCATATCTATCTCTCCAGGGGGGTTTATAAAGTAGTAAATTGTATAGGAGAATATTGTCTATCCTTCTCTCACAAAGCATCTGGTGGGTTCAAACAGCATCCCTTTGGAATTGCAGTGTAGCTTCTCAACACTGGGTTTCCAGAGTATGTCAAGCCATAGTTTAAAAAGTTAAGAATTAGTTAATCTAGAGTGTGGAAACTACACAAAAATATCATTGATTTCACATGCAAGCAAGATTCTACTGAAGACTATCCAAAAACGACTGGAACAGTACATCAACAGAGAACTGCCAGAGGTCCAGGCTGGGTTTAGAAGGGGTTGTGGTACTACAGATATTGTAGCTGATGTTAGATGGATCTTAGATGAAAGCAGAGAATACCAGAATAATGTTTATCTGTGTTTCATTGATTATGCAAAGGCATTTGACTGCGTGGATCATAACAAACTGCAGCTGACTCTGAGAAGAATAGGAATCCCAGAACATTTAATCGTTCTAATGCAAAACCTATACTTGGACCAAGAGGCAGTCTTCAGAACAGAGCAAGGCAACACTGCATGGTTCAAAATTGGGAAGGGTGTATGTCAGGGATGTGTCCTATCTCCATACCTTTTCTACCTGTATGCAGAGCAGATTATCCCAGAGGCTGGGCTCTATGAGGAGAAGCGTGGTGTTAGGATTGGTGGACGATCTATCAACAATCTGTGTTATGCAGATGACACAACTCAGCTCGCTGAAACTGAGGAGGACCTCATGCACTTACTGCAGAGGGTCAAGGACTGCAGCCTTCAATATGGACTGAGGCTCAATGTCAAGAAGACAAA
>NW_006399806.1:14414847-14418716 GCF_000299155.1 Elephantulus edwardii
CAACAACAGTACTAGATTATCAAGTATTGTGGGAGGGATGTATGGCTTTAGAATTGATAGCAGAGGGTACAGAAGTCTGGGACATATGTGACCTCATGCATACTAGATATATGATTTTAATTATATCCATGTCCATGTTTTAGACAATGTCTTATTCCTAAATCCGTAAGTTTCTCTGAGCTCCAGAATTATATACACAATTACTAGGTTTTCCCCCTATACCTCAACAAAGGTATTGAAACTTCTTTGAAACACAAACATGAAATTGAACTCTTCCATTAGTCATTATGTCAATGAAAATCGCTCCATCTTATCACTTATACAAGATAAAACCCCAAGAGCCGTTATTTTTCTTACTCATTTTCTTTTATCATCAATGTATTATTAAATATCAATACAATATCCACTATGTCATGCTATTGTCTCAAGTTTTCTTCTTTAGTTATTTCTCAGATATATCACTTCATTTCATGTCCACTACTCAAGTTTGTACTTTAGGTATCTTGAGGATTTCACTTCATCCTTTCAATTTAGATTATACTGATTTATATAATTCTAGCCAATATTATATACTGTTATAACTTCCTCCTTTTCCCATTTCTGTAGTTCTTCATGCAGATGATTGTCTAGTTTCCTCATATAAGGTAGTACTTAGCTAGGTAGATATTTGTAGGTCTATTAAAGATAGAGGATTTGCTTTCTGTCACATTTGTTAAGAAAAATTTTTGCTATCTCTCACATAAAGAGAAACATGATTTTCCATGGGTACAGCTATATAGATATCTTTTAATGCTGTAGAACTAGCCTACAAAGTGTCTTACTTTTAAACTTCCTGTTCTTTTATCCCTTTTCATGTAGTTTTTTTAATGAAAAACTCAGATTCATTCCCATGTCCTCTGTGGTAATATTCATTGCAAACATCATTACGGATGTGAGGTCTCTCCCTTAATTAAGAACTAAAAGGCTTCATTTCCTAAAACAAAAGCATGTGGCAGCTTTTATTGATCTGGTTGGTGTCGCCAGCTGAGCACATTAGCGGAGGTTATTGATTACTCTGGCGGTAATGAGCTTGGGTTCCTTGTCAGGTGAAGTCCACATTCCTTGGGAGCATTTTCTTGAAACTGGCTAATATGGAAGTATATGCTTACAACGATGTACGATGCAGTGGCTTTTAAAGCTTTATTGCCGATGAATCATTCTTTAAAATATAGCAGCAGCCATTAAAAAGGTTATTTTCTAGTCATTATCTTATTATAATTTCTTCTGAATGCTAATGATGCACTTATGAATAAATAGATGCTAAACCAAAATATAGCATTAAAGAAATGTAATCACAGATGGTTCATACTGCTTTTAATAAGTTCTCAAATAGCTGTCATCATTATCTTCTGGTGACCAAGCTGGGTAACTTAACTAGTTTGGAGTCATCATTATCACTAGGCATGATCTTCATTCAATGTTTTAAAAAATGTTGATGAAAATAGTTTTATGAATTAATGCATCCAATAATAAATGCAATTTAAGTAGCAGAGAATTGTATGTGACATCTCTAAAAAAGTGTCGGGAACTGTATGTATGACATTTCTTAAGAAATAAAAAAAATTCTCATTAGAGATAATGCTTTTGATAAGTGTTGCTAAAATAAATATTGAACCAATATTTCTTTGAGGGTAATAGACTTTGCACTTTACCTATTACCTTATTAAGGGGAAGTTCCTGAATTGAGATGGGAGAAATAAAGAAGGAATTTGTTGTACTCATCTATGTTTTTTAAAAAACATTTTCACATACATTAAAAAAATCATTTTATCTATGCAAAAAGCTCAATGAACCCTAAATGCTATGAATATATAAACACAAACAACTAAAACATATGAATCAAGTGATGAAGAAGCAAAGGCAAAAATGTCATTGTAGTAAAGGGGGGGGGAAAGTCATATAATGAAATAACATTTAAATTAATTTTTTTTGTAAGAATTAATGCAACTCCAAGTGACATGAAATCTCATTGCATAAAGTTAAGGGGGAAAGCCAAACAAAAGAACCTGACTAGTTTTATATCCTGTAAAAAATCCTTCAAATTACATAAAAATAGAGATATGTTTCAGTAAACCATAGATTAGAGAATAGACAGACATATATATTAAATTATTCCATTGATTTAAAGAAAATTCTAGAAAATTACATGTTTCCGTTCAGTGTAACAACTGACACAAGGTGAGATTTGCCTTCCTGTATAAATTTGATATGTATAGCAGTTAAAAGAAATGAATGCTAATTTAAAATAAGACTTTGAAGAATAAACTTAGAAGTTAATAGGATTTTTTAGATATATGTGTGATATTTATAATATAGATGAATTAAAATATATCTGATGGAAGTATCTATCCTTTTAAATGGAAGGAAGATGTATTTATGAAAATGGTATGTAATTGTACAATACAAAGATCAGTCACTGATGCTGTTTGGAGTAAAAAATTCATACATTGAGTAAAATTTAAGGAAAACGCATTATTCTATTCCAAACTTTTAAGTTGCATAAGGTCTGATGAAAGATCTATTCAGTCATTGACAATGTTACACAGTCCTTCTGGCCCTACATCTGGCAAATCAATTATAGATCTTTATCAGTTCTGAAACACCTAATAAAACAGCACTATTGGGTTTTTTCCATGTAAAATAGTACAATTCCCCTACCACTGTTAGATGTTATAAAGTCATTTTGACTTACATTAATCCATAGGGTTTTCAAGGATGTGAGAACTCAGAAGATTGCCAGGCTTGTATTCTGGGGTGACCTTGGATGAGTTTAAACGTCAACTTTTAGCTAGAATCAAGGAGCTCTGGTAGCCTTGTGGCAAAAAGCTGCACTGCAATCCTAAAGGCAAGTGGTTCAAGGCCACCAGTTGCTCTGTGGGAGAAGGGTGGGTAATCTCCTCCCATGCAATTAACTGCCTCTGAAAACCCACCAGAGGATTTGCAATGAGTCAGTTCTGACTCGATGGTAAACAAGTCAAGAGCTTTAGGGATCTTTGGTGGCGTACTGGTTGAAGAGGTGAGTAGCTAACCTAAAGCCACACAGTTTGAATCCAGCTACACAGGAGAAAGATGGACAATCTCCTACAATGTGATTTACAGCCTCTGAAAACATGATACAGGGTGAACTATGAGTTGATTCGATGGCTATGAGTGAAGTTCTGCTTAAGTGCTTAATTATTTCCATCATCCAGTAATATCTTCCATGACTATTACAAGTTTATCCTGCTTTTCTTAAAATTAAAAACAGTAATTTTATGCCACTATTCCACTCATATTTATTTATATTAGCACCTATTCTTGAGAAGTAGGAGAAATTATAAGAAAATTTATTATTTTAAGAAAAAGGTAAAAATGAAATTAGTGTCCAGTATTTCTTTTGCAGCAGGCCAGTAATGAGATAGTGTTCATTCCAAGCACCAAGAGTGGAGTCAACAAGCTCCTTCCCAGGGAATGACACTCACCTGCTTCTCAGTAAAAAATCTAATCTGTGTCTCTGAATACTATGTTACTGTAATCTTACAGGGAGTTCTGGCTGCCTGGTGGTAAGGAGCTGCACTGCAATCCTGAATGCAATTTGAATCTGCTGGATACATACCTCCTGTGTGATTTACTGCCTCTGAAAACTTACTGGAGGGTGAACTATGGGTTGAGTCTGACTGTATGGTACAAAAAAACAACAGTATTTTGGCCAGTTTTAAGTGTTATTTGATGTGATTGAATAGATTTTCTTCGATTCTAGGATATTAAAAATGTTCACTCATACAAATTAATGGTAAATGTTGCTTTGCTTAAAGGTGTTTGGATTTTTTTCTTACTTATGTAAAGTTTCA
>NW_006399806.1:14419386-14423029 GCF_000299155.1 Elephantulus edwardii
AAAAAAAATAAAAGTGATTGTGTACCAATGAAGAAGTTTTTCTTTTGCTCTTCAAGGAGAGGAGGGAACTGGGGGTGGGGGTGGGGGTAGCTAAGTAGGGAGAAAAGAGCAACAATGAATGAATGGAATTCCAAAATCTCTGTAGATGTTCATTGAAATTAATAAGAATAATAATTTAAAAAGTTATCTCCTTTCAAAGGAATAGGACAGACCTGTGCCACCACCAAAATTATCTACAGTGACAGACAGGGAGAGTCAAGAGTTTATTGTTCAAAATAGTTTTCCTATGCATTGATTGACTTTAATTTTACCACACATAGATAGGTGGAGACAAGCAAATGGTAGATATTTGTCTATTCAAAAGGGATTCACCAGTGTCTCTATTAATTTTAGCAGATTCAGTAATAAAATTTGTAAATCTCATCACCAGCAAAACAGAAGCAAAAAATGCAGTACATGCCTTCAAAGTTAGAGACTATTGTGACAGACAAACCTAAAGGAAATCAGCAGCACCAGCAGAGAAGCAGCTACCTGAGCTGAGACAGAATTGAATCCACAACTGAGAGCCCTTGCCCAACCTTGCTGGAGAACTTGAGGGGAGAAGCCCTAACAGGAAGGGTTAAATAAGTTTTGTAACACTGGCCTAAAACTGCAAGGCTGAAGGGTCTGTGAGCATATATCATCTGGAGCTGGCGTACATATGACAGTGATTGGGATAATGAGGGTAAATGTATCAGAGACAATGAGATCAGCTCAGGATAGAGCAAGGTTCAGAACTATTGTGTATAGAGTCACTGTGAGTCATAGTCCACTTAGTGACACATAACAGCACTTTTCCTAATAAATCCCATAATAGTGAATATAGTTCTGCATAGTCTGCATAGCTATTACAATACAGTTTGAACCTGGTAGGGCAGTAGAATTAGATTTGGAATTAGTAGAAATAGGCATGGGAGTATGGGAGTCTGACCTCATGGTTGTGGAGAAAGAGGAGGAGGAGGAGGGAGAGGAGGAGGAGGAGGAGGAGGCGGAAAGATCCCCCTTGCAGAGTTAGCAGAAGCCAGACTCATCTGTCCTCCCACTCACTGTTCTCATTCTTTGTACAGATAATGTATTTCTTCTATGTCTCTGGCAAAACTGGATCCTAAGACATTAAATAAGTTGCAAACACCATCAACAAAGATAAGGAAGAAGTGAGGAAAATAGAGTAAATTTCTAGCTAATTGTTGAGTAGTTTCTTCCATAAAAGGGACAAATTGTCAAATTACAAATAGTTTGGAAATGTGAACATACAAGCCAGATTAGTTCTCAGGGCTATGTCAGTGTGGTGTGATTTAATTGATCAGTAAGTGCACATACACACACACACACACACACACACACACACACACACACACCCACCCCTTATTATAGTAGAAAGCTACCTATACTCAACTTGTCATGAATAAGTAGAAGGGCATGTTCCACAAGATTTATTCTCCCCCATCCAATATCATTTTCCAGAAAACACAAGTCTGGCATGCCACAACAATCTTTGAAACATAAGGAAACAATTATTATTTCATGAACATTTTAAGACTGAAGAATGTTGTTCTGTCCAGTACAAATTGGTAATTAAGGCAGCAGTTAAGTCAATCTGGGAAGTGTAGGCACTTAAAGACCTAATGTTAGTTGCTCTCATTAGTGAATGACCCCAACTGTAGGCATGCTTGATTAACAACTACAATTTGATTCCGCAGGTTATGGCCCCATGGAGGAGATCCTTAATCTATAAGAGTCCAGAATTTGAGTCCTCACTTAGTCAAGTAACTAGACTATTACTTTATAAGTGAAACACACACACACACACACACACACACACACACACAAAACAAACCCATATATATTTTCAAGCTACATGGGTAGATTCTTTGTGGGTATAAAATGTAAAATATTAATAGATGCCTTTTTTCCCATCCTATGGACAGGTACTTTATTGTTAATTAGGTGCCTTCTGGTTGACTCTAAATCATAGCCATCCTTTGCACAGCAGCTTAAAATCTTGCCCCATACTATGCCACTTCATAATCTTCAGTGTTCTTCAGCCAACTGTCTCAGACACTGTTTTAAACCACCTCACTGTGGGTATTTCTCTCTTTGGGGGACCCTCTGCTTCTCTCCTTGGATGGCTGTCTGCTTCTCCCAGAATGATTTTTTTATAAGGGTATTCTGATTCATGTATCAGTTCAACAATTTTTTACGCATCATCAAAATTCTAATAGTTATCTTTAAATATCCTCTATAAACAAAATTTTCACCCCATTATATAGTTGTGACAATTATTTACCCATTATTGAATGACTTATAATTGATCCTCCACTGCGTTTTCAGAAACTGTAAGTTGCAAGGGAGGAGACTGTCCTTTTTCCTCCCAAAGAGTAGCTGGTGGATTTGAACCACTGTCCTTGGAGTTGGCAGCACAACTCCTTACCATTTGGCCACCAGAGTTCCATGTTTACTTTTAGGTAATACATTTCAATCACTGAGTAAATTCACACTTCTATATCTCCGAAAATCATAACCTAAGCTGCTTTCATTTCACTAATGTTTGAACAGGGAAACTCAAAAGAAAAAAGAAAACTTCCGGTGGTTGATTGTTGATTTATACGGTCAAGTCAGAATCAACACATATTTGACCCCTTCAATAGGTTTTTTAGGAGGAAAAAGAGCCCCACTTAGCACTTGTAAGGTTTTCAGACTTTTAACCACACCAAGTTAATAATGTAACTTGCTACTTAAAAAAAGAAAAAGTGTCTTCTAAAGAAAGAGCGCATACTGTTTTAAGTAAGAATCAATATGGTGGAAATGGAAATTTCTTGAAAAAATTCAAATTTTATTTCATTAATATTTTTCTTACCTCTTAGAAGAATAAGTATGTATAGTAAAAGAATGAAACTAATTTTATTATATCTATATAGGGTGAAAAATGTTGAAGAAACACTTGAGTAAAAATTATGTGTAGGGCATAGATAGACAAATAGATTAGATAGATAGATGATAGATAGATATGGAGATAGAGATAGAGATAAAGAAAAAAAATATTTTAATCAGATATGTCATAAGATTCTTATGAATAAAACTAACACCAAGATAGAAAATCTTAGAATATGTTCTCTACCCTATTAAAATATATATATTTATTTTTTTACAAATTTAATTTCTTATCATGCAATAGGAATTTTAAGGAAGAAAATAAAAAGAAAACTAAAGTTGATTAAGCTTTGTCTCACATACATTGGACATGTTGTTAGGAGGGTCTCCTCCTTGAAAGGGTATCATGCTTGTAAAAGCGGAGGGTCAATAAAGAAGAGGAAGATGGCCAATAGGATGAATGGAAATAGTGACTGCAAAAATGGCTTCAGCAGTGTCAGAAATTATGAAAATGGCACAGAATAGTACAAAGTTCAGATCTGTTGTTGATAGGAACACTTTGAATCATATTCAACAGCACCTAACAATAACATCTTGTCAGAAAAGACTCTGAAGATTGCACTGGAGCATAGAGAAGGCAAAGCACAAGGAAGAATTCAAGATACTAAAGAGCTGAACAGAAGATTCCAAAAGGCTGCTCGGAATGACAAAGCAAAATACTACAAGGAAATGT
>NW_006399806.1:14424559-14432177 GCF_000299155.1 Elephantulus edwardii
ATTCTGGGGCTTCGTCTGACATACTTTGGACATGTTGCCAGGAGGGACGGGTCCTTGGAGAGGGACATCATGCTTGGGAGGGTGGAGGGACAGCGCAGAAGAGGAAGATCCTCTATGGGATGGATTGATTCGGTGACTGGGGTAATCGGGATGGGTATGTCGGTGGCAGTGCGGTTGGCGCAGGATAGCGCAGGGTTTAGGGCTGTTGTGCATAGGGTCGCTATGAGTCCAAAATGACTCGATGGCACATAACAACAACAACAACAACGTTTATACTCCTTGTATATTAAATGCATTGTTCTCCGCAATCACTAGTATAGGTTAATGCAATATTTATCACTGTTGTTAAGTGTCGTCGAGTCGTAGGCAACTCATAGCGATCCCATGAAGGAGAGTCCTCAATGTTTGGGTGCCTTTCATCCTCTCTCCAGGTTCATAGGGTTTCTGGAGGAAAGCTTTTATGGAAGTGGATGCCACTCCTCCTTCCAAGCTTGTTTTAATCAGGGAGCTCCACCCCACTCTCTGTCCGCATTGGGTAGCCAACATTGACTTCCATAATAGCTTTGCCTCCAGAAACCCTGTGAACCTGGAGATAGGATGAGAGACACCCAACCGTAGAGGACTCTCTTTCATAGGGTCACTATGAGTCTCCTGCGACTCGACGGCACTTAACAACAATAATATCAACACAGAAACAGAGATCAACTGGCCCAGTGGACTAAAAGCGATGCTACCAAGCCGAAGGTGGGTGACTTTTAATCCGCAGCGGTAGGGCCTGTCTTTCATTGTTTTTGTTCAGACATTCCTCTAGGTCGTATAGCCCTGGTGTACAAGTTGCCATATCGCAGTCACTTGTGGTTGCTGTGAGGCTGAACACTGTGACACTGATGTGTCAAATACATTAATGGTTAATATTTATCACTAATCATTATTATTTTTACTTTCATAAATATCATATTTAAAAACTTAATATTTTAATATAATTGCTATCTTCACATGTGCACATAAATAGCTTTTTAAAAGAATTCACATCAAATTCTTATTCACTATTGTTTATTTCATCCCCAGAGTAATATATCATATGATCATTCTACTCAAAATTCCCCATGCCAGTCCATCTCATCTCCCCAATGCCTAGTATGTCAATATTTATGCGTTCCATTTCTTCCTTAACAATGAATATCTAATTTTCCTACATTCATGGTTCTCGCGTTTCATGTCCCAATCATTACTTACTGTCTGCTTACAACTGTTCCTTTTCTTTTGTATTTCCATACCTGAAAGCTAAGCCTCAGTTGCCCTTTCTGTTATCAACATGTGTTCTGTTGTACATAGTGTTTTCAGAGGCCTGCTATTTCACAAGTGAATGGCCAATCCTTCTTCCTAGTCTGTCTTAATCTGAATGTTCAGTTTTAGAGAAGTATCAGACAGACAAGCATTTTATAGAAAAGTGAAAGATATATCCCTTATTGTGGAGTTAACCATTCGTATCAGTGTTGTCCCTCTCCTTGGCACATGTGTCTTTACCCACTTATTTCCCTGCTCCACCATGCACCAGGCAAGACTGGAACAACATATCAGCAGAGAACTGCCAGAAGTCCAGGCTGGGCTTAGAAGGGGTCGTGGGATGATATTGTAGCTAATGTTAGAGAGATCTTAGCTGAAAGCAGGAAGTACCAGAGGAATGTATATCTGTGTTTCATTGACTATGCAAAGGTGTTTTACTGTGTGGATCATAACAAGCTGTGGCTGACTCTGAGAAGAGTGGGACTACCAGAACACTTGATCGTGCTAATGAGAAACCTATATTGGACCAAGAGGCAGTTGTCAGAACAGAGCAAGGAAACACTGCATGGTTCAAAATTGGGAAGGGCATACGGCAGGGATGAGTCCTGTCTCCATACCTTTTCAACTTGTATGCAGAACAGATTATCCGGGAGGCTGGGCTCTATGAGGAGAAATGTGGGGTAAAGATTGGTGGAAGATCTATCAACAGTCTGCGATATGCAGATGATACAACCCTGCTTGCTGAAACTGAGGAGGACCTGAAGTGCTTGATGCAGAGGATCAAGGACTGCAGCCTCCATTATGGATTGAGGCTCAATGTCAAAGAAGACAAAGATTCTCACCACTGGGCCAATTGGTAGCATCAGGATGGATGGTGAAGAGACCAAGATTGTTCACAGCTTCAGTTTGCTCGGCTCCGCAGTCAATACTCTCAGCACCAGCAGCCAGGAAATTTGAAGACGTATTTCCGTCTAACATATTTGGAGATGTTGCAAGGAGGGGACAGGTCCTTGGAGAGGGACATCATGCTTGGTCGGGTGGAGGGACAGCGCAGAAGAGGAAGGTCCCCTATGAGGTGGATTGATTCAGTGACTGGGGTAATCGGGATGGGTGTGTCGGAGACGGTAGGATTGGCAGAGGACAGAGCAGAGTTTAGGGATGTTGTACATAGGGTCGCTATGAGTCGCAAGCGACTCGATGGCACATAACAATACAACAACACTGTTTATTTGCGTGAAAGCTTTCCCTCCCTCTTGAAAAAAGAAGGGAGGCTTTGGTGGCTTGATTAGTAGGAATCTGTACTACTAACCCAAAAGCCACACCATTCTGGAAATTCAAAGCCACTAGTAGCTTCTCAGTGTAAACCCTATGTTGTGTTGGTCATGAGATGGTTCTGACTCATTGGCAATGAATTGACCTGTTGAGAATTGGCAGGTATTATGTTAAATAGAGAAAATCAAGTTGGATAGTATGCAGGTTACATTTTAGTCACTATATCGCAGGCGACTTGACGGCACATAACAACAACAACAACATATGTTTTATCATCTCCAACCCGATATTGTGGGTATAAGTCAAAGTGAACAAAAAAGAGAGCGAACAGCAATTAGAAAATTTTGTATTTTTTTTCCTTGTGGTCATCTTTAAAAGAAAATGTATTGGTATTCCATAACTGTGTAGGGAAGTAGGCACAAAATATGCAAAAGATACTAGATTCTCACAGGAAAAAGGTTCTCTGCACACGTATTCACCATAAAAATAAGCAACTAACAGAATACAGGACATAGAATGTTCCATGTAACCTTAGACAGCTGCAACTCTGAGTAGGTCCTATGAGAAACGGACTCAATATGGCCATCTGTTTCCAGACATTCCTGACATTCTAGAATCAATGTGTGACTATCATAAGTCAATTAGAGATGTTCATTTTAAATAGGGCATACAGAAATAGACGTGAAATTAACGTTGGGCTGGCAAATTTTCCCTTTGATGGCTTATCCTGGGAATTGGAATGAATGGAAAGGAAAAGTCTGAATATGTCTTTTTGGGGGTTTGGGAGGTTTTTATAGGGATGGGTAATGTTATTTGAATATTTTTATTACATTACTACTGATTCCTCTCTCTAAGAAAGAAACATACACAGGTACATGTTTTGAGAAACCAGAGAATTGAAACTACTTTTTAATAGCTTATCGAATACCAGAAAATTGTACTTCAAATATGTTTCAATACTGATAATTAAAGACATTTTACTAAGTTTTATAAACAATTAAAATAAATTTGGACAGATGTATACTTGTTATTTCCTTTGTAAAATCTCAAAATGTTTACTACATATTAACTTTTTAAATAGAATACTTAATCTGAATTAATATAAAAAAGAATGACTGTGATGGAATGAGTTGTTCCAAAATTTAGACACCTTCAGCAGTAGGTAATTATGCCTTCAGTAGATGCAGGATAATGAAATAGAAATAATCTCTATTAGAGAAAAATTTATATCCTATAACTCAACGCTTGAACAATCCATTTAAAAAACGCTGTGTTCTTAAATGCAAGGTAATTGTATTTTCATAGATGAAAATGCAAATAGTACTTCACCTTTGAAAATATGTAACATCATAGTTCATTGGTTATGCAAATAAACTTTCAATGACAGTTATTGCAGACTAAGAGTGAATGTGGCTTTGGGAAAACTTTTCTTTTAGTAGGAATAAAATTATAGTTGAAAAGCTTACTAGTAAGTTTGGTATGAAAAAAATAGCATCATCAATTCTGTAGATTGTTGTCAGGTTCAATATATTGACCTTGTTATTTTTATTGTTACTCAGTGTATTCTTTTAATTCAGAGTAAACCTTTTTATAATAGAAAAATACCTCCAAACCCACTGCCTAGTTCTGTACAATCATTGCTGTGTATAAACTAATATCATAGTCACTGTGGTAGTTCACCTTGTTGTTGTTGTTATGTGCCATCAAGTTGATATGGCTGCAGAACAACAGCTCTGAACCTTACACTAACCTAAGCCAGCCTTTCCATCTCTGACACACCAAACTCCATTGTCACAGTCATTATGTCAATGTATTTCATGCAATGTCTTCCTCCCCTTCCTTAACAGTCTATCTTTCCAAGCATGATTCTTTTATTCAAATTATGTTTCCTTCTGGCAACATGCCTAAAGTATATGAAACAGAGTTTCAAAATCCTTGGATTCAAAGATCAATCTGAGTTCACCCTCTTTAGGAAAAACTCTTGGCAGTCCATAGTATGTTTAATACCCATCTCACAGCTCAAAGGCATGATTTCTTCTTCCATAATCCTCAGTTATTGTTCTTTTTCAGATATATGGGAAGTGATTGAGAAGATCATGATCTGGATCAGGCACACTTAGTCTCTAGATTGACATCCTTGCTCTTTAGCACTCTGTAGAAACTGGTGAGAGTTTAAAGTATCTCATGTTTTGATTTTATGACTGCTGATGAGAAGAATGCTGATTGTGGATCTGAGTAAGATAAAATTGTTAACAATTTCAATCTTTTCTGCATGCATCATGATACTGTCAGTTTGCCTGTGTTGAGGATTTTTATTTTCTTGATGTTGAGAAGCAACTCATATTGAAAGATGCAGTTCTTGACCTTCTGCAACAAACATTTCAAGTCCTCCACAGACTCCATGAACAAGGTTGTGTCATCTGCATTACACAGGTTGTTGATGAGTCTTCCTCCAATCTGGATGTCACTTTTTTTTAATAAAGTTTAACCTCCCAAATGATAATCTGTATATAGATTAAAAATGTGTGAAGAATATTTTGCACCCTGATTTACCTTTTCTTATTTTGAATGATATCATGTTCCCTTATTCTATTCAGGCAACAGCTACCTGGCCCAGGTATCAGTTTCACCTGAGAACATTGACATGTTCAGGGATTTTCATTCTTCCCAACATTAATGACAATTTGTTGTGATTCACAAAGTTAATGCCTTTGCATATTTGATACAATATAAATAGACAACTTTTTGGGACTCTGTGTGTTCAGTCAAGATCCATCTGACATTGGCACTGAAATCCCTAGTATCACAGCCTATTTGAAACCCAGCTTTTGTATTTCTGGCAGTTCTCTGTTGAAGTACTGTTCTAGTTGGTTTTGTTTTAATAGTCTTCAGCAAGATTTTTCTTGTTTGTGATATTATTTGGGAAATTCCATACTCTGTTGGATCACCTTTATTTAGAATATAAAATAATATGGATCTCTTTAAGTCAGTTGGCCATGTAGCTGTCCTCTAGATTTCTTTACACAACCTGATAAGCACATCCAGGGCTGGATTTTTTGGTTGAAATATATCAACTGATATTTCATCAATTCCTGTAGTCTTATTTTTGAAATTCCTTCAGAAGAGCATGAACTTTCCACCAATGATCCTTGATCATAAATTGCTTTCTGATACAGTTCTGTGTCAGTCAATTCTTTTTGGTACAATGACTTCATGTATTCCTTACATCTTACTTGATGTTTTCTAGATCTTTCAGTATTTTGCCTATGACATCTTTATGCGTTATACCTCAAAACTTGAATTTGTACCTCAGTTTCTTCAGTTGGAAAAATTCTGAAGGCATTCTTTTGATTTTCTAAACCCACCTCTTTGCACATTTGCTTTGTCTTAACTATCAGCCCTTTGAAATCTTCAGTTCAACTCTTTAATATCCTGATTTATCCTCTTTGTTTTGGCTTCTTAGTGTTCTCTTGCAATTTTCAGGGTCTCTTTTTGTTCTTTTGTTCATTATCTGTGTTTTAAAGTACTTTTTGTTGTCTTCATGGATGATATTCCTGATATCACACAGCTCCTCTGGTCTTTGTTTACTAATGTGGAAGGCCTCAAACTTGTTATTGAGATAGATTTTAGATTCAGGTAAGTAAATTTCAAAGTCATATTTGGGTTTTTATGGATTTGTTTAATTTTTTTTTTTAACTTTTAGTCCTGTACATGATTAGGTGAACATCATACTTGAGCACCTGGACAAGTTTTCACAGCTGATATTGAGCTTCTTCAATGATTCTATCCACAGATGTAATCAATCTGATTCCTTGTAACCAATGACATAAGGCCCATGTATATAGGTGCTATTTGTGTGATTATGTGTATGTTTTATATGTGAAAGATATTTGCTATGAATTGATTAGTTGTACAAGTTCTATTTTCCCATCCCAGCCGTGTTTCTGTCGCTGAGTACCTATTTTACAACTGCTGATCCTTCTTTCTTGGTCCAAACATTTACATTCCAGTTACTGATTATTATTAACAAATCTTGGTTGCATATTCAATTGATTTCAGACTGTAAAAATTAGCAGAAGGGAGCTCTGGTGGCCTAGTGGCAAGACGCTGCACTGTAATCCCAGAGGTACGCGGTTCAAATCCACCAGATGCTCTGCTGGAGAAGGAGGAGACAAGCTCCTCCTGTACCAGTAAGATCTGATTCGATGGTACACGTAAAAATAATACAATAAAAATTATAAAAAAATACTAAAAAATAAAAAAAATTAGTAGAAATCTTCTATTTACTCTTCTTTGGTTCTAGTTGTTGGTGAATTTATTTGTACTATAAATAAGTCTTCCTTGTACGTGAATGATGGTACTATAAATAAGTCTTCCTTGTACGTGTATGGACAGTGTCCTATCACTTCTCTGACTGGAAGAGATAAATATTTATTCCTAGTCCCAAAAAATGTGACCAGACGGAGTGTGGAAACTATTGATTAATATCACTAATATCACACACTAGCGACATCCTGATGAAGATTATACAAAAATGACTGGAACTACCAGAAATACAAGCAGGGTTTAGAAGAGGTCATTACACTAGAGACATTATTGCCAATGTCAGATGATCTTGGAAGAAAGCAGAGTCCCAGAAGAATGTCTGTGTTTCATTGGCTATGCAAACACATTTGACTGTGTGTATCATAACAAATTGTGACTCATCTAGGGGAAAATAGGAATTCCAGAACACCAAATTATGCTTATGCAAAACCTATACTTGGACCAGGAAATAGTTCTCAGAACAGAGCAGGGAAACACTGCATGATTCAAAATCAGGAAAGGAGTGCATCACCTGTCTCCATACCCTTTCAATCTGTAGGCAGAACAGATCGTTCAGGAAGCAGGTCTTTATAAGGAGGAATGTGACAAAAGAACTGCTTGCTGAAACTGAAGAAGACCTGAAGTGCATCAAGAAGGCAACCAGTGGGCCAATTGGCAGCATCATGTTCGATGGAGAAGAGATTAATATTGTTAACAATTACAACTTACTTGGCTCCACAATAATAATTTTTAA
>NW_006399806.1:14432672-14440657 GCF_000299155.1 Elephantulus edwardii
TGAATGTTGGTGTGTCAAAATCAGTCAGACTGATTCAGGACAGGGCGGGGTTCACAGCTGCTCTACATATCGGTCACAGACAACTTGATGGCACACAATAACAACAATATATGGTAAGAATTGGTTTCTTCTTATAACATGTCCAAAATAAATGAGATAAAATCTTTTCATTCTCCCTTTCAAGGAGCATTTTGATTGTAATTCCCCCAAGATATACTTATTCTTCTGAAACTCAATAGTATAAATGATATTCTTCACAAATACAGAAAGTATATAGTTTATGGATATAACACCCATTGGACAATAGATTGAATTTATAGAAAAAATACATTTTTATAATTTTTTAGAATCCCTTGGGGAATCTTTTAAAAATGCTCATTTCACAAAAACCGGTAGCTGAAAAACAACTTCAGGGAGCTCTGTTGGCTTAGTAGTAAGGAATTGTTCTGCTCACCCAAAGGAAGGTCATTCAAATCCACAAGATGTTCCTCAGGAGAGAGATGGGAAACTCTTGCAAACCCACTGTCAGGTCAGTTATGAATCAGCTCTTACTCCAAAGCACAGAAGAACAATATAAATGAAAAACTAATAGTACTGTGTATATCATAGGCTGCTAAAAGAAAAATTAAATCTGTCTTGAAGAAGTGTAATCACAGAGCTCCTGATAGGCAAGGAGGGTGAAACTTTATTTTTCTTTGGGCATGTCATTAGGAGATACCAATTCTTGGAGAGATAAATCATGCTGGAATGAATGGAGAGGAGGTTGAAACTGTCTCTAGCTTTATCATACTTGGATCCACAGTTAACACCCTTGCTACCAGCAGTCAGGAAATAAGGAGACACACTGCACTGGGAAAATCTGCAGTTAAAGACTTCTCCAAATTATTGAAGAGTAATGATGTCAATTTGAAGACTAAGGTGCATCTGATTCAGTCCAAAGACTTTTTTATTACTTCTTATGCATCTGAGAACTGGACAATGAAAAAGGATGACAGAAGAATTGATACATTAAACTGTGGTGTTGGAGAAGAGCACTGAACATCCCACGCATGGCCAGGAGAACAAAAGGATATGTCTTAGTGATGGTGCAGGCAGAATGCTCTTTGGAAGCAAGAATGATGAGGCTTCATTTCACATACTTCAGACATGTTGCTAGGAGGTGCTATTCCTTGGAGAAGGACAAGATGTTGGGAAGAGTGGAGGGTTGGCCAAGGAAGGGAAGACTCCTCAACCAGGTGGATCGACACAGTAACTGTTGCAATGGGCTCTTGTGTGTCAGGAATTGTGAGGATGGCTCAGGACAGAACAAGTTTCAGATCTTCTGTTTATAAGGTCTCTATGTGTCATACTTGACTCAACGGCACGTAACAACAACAATAAAGAGGAATATGCATAAAATCTTGGTTGTTTTTTGTTTTAGTGTCCAGATTTTTAAGAATAAAAAAAATCCATTTCCTTAGAACTGTCCCTCCAAGCCCAGGGCAGGGTCTCCAGCTGCCTCAGCTGCTGAAAAGTGGCTCACCATTGATGAATCAGTGTCTTCAACATCAACAGCTTCAAAATCAACATAGGAGAGGGAACTAAATAGACTGTCGACAGACTGTGGCAAGGAACAGCCTGACAGAGTCAGAAGGAGGCAAGACTAGAACGCTTTAGACAGATCCAGGGCCAGAGGTTTTGCTAGCTGGACAATTATAGAACTGGCTTGTGTACTACTGTTATCTACACCTAGTCTTCCTCTGTGATATTCTTTACTTCTTCTTCCCCAACATGTTTCTCTAATAAGCCTCACAACACTGAATAAAAAGAAGTCTTGAAAAGTTGTAAAGTCATCTGTTTTGCATTTCAAACAGAGTGATAAGCAGAAGTAGGTACAGCAGAGTGGAGGGCCCTGTCTGACCTTATAGGAATCAGCTTTATATTGTGGATATTGTGTATGGGGACAGTTCATCTTTGTAGAATTAGTAAAGGTCAGGTTTTGACATCTGTACATTTTCCTTCCTCTAATCATTCTTGTAGTTATATCTCTGAGATGTTCTCCTAGAAAATATGACTTTATTATATATTGAAGTTCTCTACTTTTCTAAGTTTAATGAAAGAGAGAATAATTGTTAACATAAGGACCTTATATATGTTTACAAAAATATAGATTCCTGCAAGAACATACATAACCTCAGTAACTTTTTTCATAAATACAAATGGTGAAGTTGTTTAGACTTTTATTTAAACAAAATACAAGTTAAAGAGTCAATGAAAAATTTTTCCCATTTTACAAATATTTCCAAGAGTCCTTTAAATGACCGTAACTTTATGTACTAATCATTGGGATACAATAGTCAACACTCAGTTGTTGAATTAAAACAAAATTTGCAAACTTATATTGTGTAATTTAAATGTGGCATGATGCTTGGTATGTTATTTTGTTTTTAAAAAAAGATTGATTAGTATATGTTCAAGTCTTTTATTAATGTATTAGTCATGGTTACTTTCAAATAATAATGGGTAACTTGAGTAATTATGACAGAGCTCATATGGCCTAATGAAAAACCAACTTTTCTGTAACTTTCTTTAAAACTACATCTTTTTTTAAAAGAGAGAAGGTTATAGAAAGAGCTTAATGGATAATATCGGCACTTAGTATGAGTTGGTTTCTAGTTATTGTTTTGGTTGTTGTTGATGTCATTATCATCAGAAGCCATTCAGTTGACCAAGAGTCATAGTGACCCTATAAACAACAGATTTGAACCTTGGTCTATCCTGTACCATCCTAACCATATGTAATGTACTTGAGTTGACTTTTACAGTCATTGAGTCAGTTCATTTTATTAAGAATCTTCTTCTTTCTCTTATCCATAATCTTTCTCAGCATGATATCTTTTTCCAAGTAATGATCTTTCCTGACAACATGCTCAAAGTATGTGAGATGAAACCTAAGCACCCTTGCCTATCAGGAGAACCCTAGTTACACTTCTCCAGTCAGACTTGTTTGTTCTTTTAGTAGTCCATGGAATAGTCATTAATCTTCTCCAACATGACAGTTCAAAGGCATCAGTTCTTCTTCTATCATCCTTATTCATTGCCTCACTAAAATAAACAGAAATTAATTTAAATTCACGAGTTGGATTAGGTGCACTTTCATCTTTAAACTGACATGGCTGCACTTTTTAGAGGTCCTTGACAGTAGAATTTCCCAATGCAACACATCTTTTAATTTTGCTATATTGCCTCTGCTACTATTGATTATTTATTACTATTGATTATGGTATTGATTATGTATCCAATTAAATGAAATTGTTGACAACTTCAATCTTATCAAATACAATGAAATGTATTTATTTTAGTAAATTTAGTATATTAAATTACTCTTATGTTTTATTTATCCCCCACAAAACACCTTTATACATTCTTAGAACAGTTACACTATTATTTATAAAACACCAAAGAGAGGTATATATCTGAATAAATATTAAGCATTGAATATTAATCAAATTAAGCGTTAGACATTATTAGCATGTTGTTAGCTTGTTTGGTTGGTTTTTTTGGGTTTTCCCCCCCTAGATTAGACATTAAGCATTGAAAGAGTATTTTTAAAAATATCTCATGAGTGTTATAAGAACTAAGATGTTAAATCTAATGCTCCACTATATAATTTATAATCTGCATAAACAGTAGGAACTGTGGTTGGTGCAGTCTGTAGGACAACCACTGTGCTAACTAGAAAGGTTATATCCCTGTCAGATTGAATCCACCAGCTGTGAGTAAGAACTGACTACTGTTTGAGTAAAGCAGTATTTGAAAGCCAAGACCTATTTAGTTTTAAAAGATATAATACTGTCTTTTTGTGGAAGAGTAAGTATCTACATGACCTTTCTCTCAGAAAACAGTTATAAAGCCAAATTTGAAAAATTTCATTAAGCACTTTTCTATTAATGAGAAGTATTGAAAAGAAGTAAAAAAAAAAATATCAAGAGAATAAAATGTAAAAATGAAAACAAAAAACTTCAAAACAAAATGTGAAAGAACTGTGAGTTTGTCTTTTCTTGTTTGTTTCTGGGAACAAATCTTTCTAAGTTCTGGTTAAAGGGATCTATGATCTGACTTCCTGCCAGGAACCACAGTTAAATATTTAAAGAGGAACATTTGGCAGTGAGAGAATTATTAAAGGAGTAAGAGGGAAAAAAATCCTGAGTAAAAACACTATTCAAATTCCCAAGTAAAATGTAAAGTATACAAAGATCATTTCAGTAAATAACACTAAGAAGACAGAGATTTTCACCACTGGGCTAACTGGCAGCACTATGATGGCTGGGGAACTGATTGAGGTTGTTAACAATTAAAACTTCCTTGGTCCCACAATCAACAGTCTTGGCACCACAAATCAGGAAATCAAAAGACAGATTGCACTGGGAAAGATCTGTTGTCAGGGATATCTCCAGAGTACCGAGAAGCAAAAATATCAGTCTAAAGTCTAAGGTGTGCCAGAGTCTTTGCAATTATTTGTTATGCATCAGAGAACTGGATGATGACTAAGGATGACAGAAGAAGAATTGATGCCTTTGAGTTTTGTTGCTGGAGAAGAGTCTTGGACATACCATGGACCACCAAGAAAACAAATAGGTCTGTCCTGGAGAGAGTAAAACCAAGTTTCTCCTTCCAGGCTAGGATTTTGAATCTCTGACTCATATTCTTTGGGCATGTGGAAAGGAGGGACCAGTCCTTAGGAATTATTCTTTAAAGGGTGGAGGGACAGTGCAGCAGAGGAAACCCCTGGAAGAGATGAATTGATGCAGTAACTAGGGCACTTGGGGTAGGGGGTGTCAGAATCTGTGAGACTGGCTCAGGACAGGGCAGACTTCAGAGCTTTTGTACATAGGGTTGCTATGAGTCACAGGTGATTCAACAGCACATAACAACAACAGTAACGCTTAAAAAAGAAAATAAACAAAATCTGTTGTTGTGTAACATCAAGTCAGAACCAACCCATAGCTGACCTTCCAACAGGATTTCAGAGACAATTAATTGCATGGGAGGATATTGCCATCTTCCTCTAAGGGATCTGCTGGGGATTTGAACTGCATGTTTTTAGGACTGGAGAGTTTTCCCCCACACGCTCCTTGTATAGAGACAAATTGCTGAGTTTGTTACTGCGATTTCTATTATTGCCTTATCTGATGCACATGAATAACTGTGCACAGCTTCAAACTCATAACTTCATGATATGAATTCTGACTCCTAACACTTTTTATCAGCTTCCCAAGAGCAAGGGGTGATTTAAACCACTGGAAACACTGGGCATTTGGACTTGTAACACAGTTCCCTACAGACAATAGAAAGAATTTTTGATATCATTTTCTATAATGCTGTTGTTGCTGTTGTTGTTTAATGCTGTCGAGTCATAGACGACTCATAGCGACCCTATGAACAAACAGCCTGAGCACTGTTCGTACATAGAGTTTCCGGAGGCAAGCCATTTCCAAGTGGATGCCGCTCCTGCTTCCAGGGCTTGATTTAGTCGGGAAGCTCCAGCTAGCACTGTCCACCATGGGTACCCATTACCACGATTGGCACATCACTGTCACAGTCTTCAGCATCACAGCAACCACGAATTACCTCTGTACAGCAACTCACAGACCAGTGCTATATCACCTAGAAGAATGTTTGACAGGAAGACCTGAGGGCCCGTTGGGCTTAAGGCCACCTCCTGGTTCAAACCCTAGGCCCAGGCGGGCTAGCCTCACTCCAGTGACAGAGCAAACCTACACGTCAAACACATTCCCGGAAAAGCAGTAGACTCCAAAATCTTGCAACAATTCCTGCACTCCCAGCACCATGCTCCTTTCCTCTGGCAAGGAGAGCTTCCCAAGAGACCAGGAACAACATGGCCGCTTCTTTCCCAGCTGCCTTGGGCTTAGACTAAGTAAATTAAAGATAATTCAAGAAGCCTATTCCTAACAGAGAGCGAAAAAGAAGGGAGGGAGAACAAATGAAGAAAAACAGGTGAAGCTTGCTAAGAAAACAAAAGAACATAAAACAAAACAAAAATCATCAGTGAAACATGACCACAAAGAAGATGGATAGCAGGTGCTGCATACCATGTGGTAGGAAATTTCTGACTACAAACTGTAATTCAATAATCCTCAAAGAAACAATATAGAACTCAGAATTGCTACCTCATGTTATCCACAATGTTTACTTTTAAACCTATATTTCCAGGTATGCAAACAAGACTCTATGACTTATACTGGGGCTAAAAATAACGAAGTCTCCAAAGCAACTTTTATGAATGTATTTGATGTGTTAAAGAAAGGAAAATATTGTTAAACTGGATAATTAGATAAGGAATATCCAAAGAAAATATTAAATATGGACATTAAAGAACAAATAAAACACTATATTTTAAGTTGAAGAGCACAATAAATACAGTTTTGAATCACTAGATGGAATCAATAATAGCATATTTATTTATATATTTTCTTTTAGCCAATGAGGGGGGCAATCAGTAAAATTGAAACTAGCTAAATAGAAACCACTCACAAAATTGTAGTTCAGGATAGAACTTGAAATTGACTTTTTGACTATGAATACCATATCATCCTTCTTCTGTTTTACATTACAAACATTGTATACCATATGATTATCCAATTCAAATTGGCCAAAATGACCAAACCTCATAGTGCCTAGTATGTTGATATTTATGCATTCTATTTCATTTTTTAAAATTTCCAGTTTTCCAACATTAAGCTACATGTTGCAATTATTAAATGATGTTTGTTATTGTTTTTCTTCATCTCAACTGACTTCCAATCCATGCTCTATCACTACACTACTATAACTATCCTTATCCATCCAGTGTTCATAGTGTTTTCAAAAGCCTGTTATTTAAGAAGTAGATGCCAATCCTGCTTCCTAATCTGTCTTAATCTGGGAGCACTATCAAACCTTTTCCACCATGGGTAACCCTTATGGTCTTTGACATACCAGTAGCACAGCTTCCAGTATTACAGGAACCCTAAGTTATATCAGTACAGCAAACTGACAACCAAGTGCTATATGGAATACAATGTTGTGAGAGATAGGATAATATCCATATAAATGCAACGAAGACCTGTTAACACAACTATTATTCAAATATATGCTTTTTATCTGTATCCAAAGATAAAGAAATTGAGATTATTATTTTTTTAACCAAACCTTGCAGTCTGAAATTGACCAAATATGAAATCAAGATGTTTTAATGATAATTTGTGGCTGGGGTGGAAAAGTGGGAAATAGTGAAAAAGGGATAGTTGTTGGAAAATATGAAACTGGTGACAGAAATGAGGCTGAGAATAGAATAATAAAATTTTGTATTTATAATTTTTCATTCATTGTAAATACTTTCTTTAAAAGATACAAATGTTGACTTTACACATGGATCTCACCTGACAGGCTGAATAGGAATCAGACTGACTACATTTGTGAAGAAATCATTGGAAAGACTCAATATCAGCAGTAAAAAATAGACCAAGAAATGATGGTGGATCAGACTATCAGTTACTCATATGCAAGAAAAATAATTACACAGGAACCAAGATATGATCTTAAATTAATTCCTCGTGAATTTAGAGATCATTTTAGGAATAGATTTAAGGGATTGAACACCAATGACTGAAGAGCAGATGAGTTGTGTGATGATATGAAGGATAACATCCATGAAGAAAGGAACAGGTCATTAAAACACAGAGGAAAGCATTTATGAACTTTGTATGTAAATGAGTATAAAACAAAATTTACAAAAAAATCAATTGCTTCTTTACAAAAAAAACCTAAAAACTATGGTACTACAAAACAAAACAAAACCAAACTTAACAACAGGAGAAATAAAAAATCTAAATGAATGTCAGAAAAGACTAAAAAAATTGCAGTGATGCATTGAGAAGCCAAAACAAAAGGAAAACTGAAGTAAAAGAGCTGAAAAGAACATTTCCAAAGGCAGCTCAGGAGAA
>NW_006399806.1:14441323-14456793 GCF_000299155.1 Elephantulus edwardii
ATCATTATACTAGAAAGAACTGATTGACAGTGAAAAATTTCAGGAATGGTGATGGAGGAGGAAGTGAAAGCTGCACTGAAGGCATTGGCAAGAAATAAAGCCCAGGAATTGATGGGATACCAATTGAACTGTTTTAAATAACAGGGGCTGCTTTGGATGCACTCACTGGTCTATGCCAGGAAATTTGGAGGACAAGTATCTGACCAACAAATTGGAAGAGGCCCATATATGTTCCCATTCCCAAGAAAGGTGATCCAACTGAATGTGGATACTATCAAACAATGCCATTAATATCACATGCAAGCAAAATACTGCTGCAAATCATTAAAATACGGCTGCATCAGTACATAGATTGGAAACTTCCAGAAGTTCAAGCAGAATTTAGAAGAAGTTGCAGCACAAGAATATGGAAACATCCTAAATGTCCAACCACAACTGAATGGACTGAGAAATTATAATACATTCACATGATGGACTACTATATGCAGCATTCAGGATCAAAGATTTTGTAAATTAATACCTATCTTGTGAGGAGCTGGAGAACATTATACTAAGTGAAGGAACTCAGCCTCATAAAGACAAATATTGTAAAAGACCATTATTGTAGAAAGAGTATGAGGATCCAAGGTGACGGGTGGAACAGAGGGATGAACCAGGGCTGGGCCAGGGGTGGTTAATTCTTGGGTTGTACAATATGATGGGTGGAGGGATAGGTGGATGAAACAAATAGGAATTATCTGGTGTGAAAAACAATGTATACTAACTTTGTAAAAAAACCAGTATATATATTAAAACAACAAAACCAACAAGATTATAAAACACCAGAAAATTGGACTGCTACCTACAGAAAGTTGAAACAGGATCCACATCTCACACCATACACAAAAGTCAAGTCAAAGTTGTTCAGAGACCTGTGAGTAAAGCTAAAACCCATAAAGCTCATAAGAGCTAAACTAGGACCAAATTTAAAAGGCCTAGTTTATGGTGTAGAAAGACTATCAAATACAGTGAGAAATGCACAATATATAAAGGATAAAACGGATGAATGAGACTTTCTAAAGAATAAATCCTTGTCTACATCAAAACCTTTTTCCAATAGGGTTAAAAAAAAATTTAAAAACCCTAAAACAAAAAACTCAAACAAACAGAAAACTCTATTGACTGGGAAAAGAAACAAAACAAAGCACGTTTAGCAATATCAACTCAGACATGCGTTCCATAACAAAGTTTACAGAATTCTACAGGGTCTTCAGAAGAAAAAGACTGATAACTCAAGTAATTACAAAATGGGAAAAAGACGTGGAAACACTTTTCACAGAGGAAAATATTTGGATGTTCAAAAGACACATGAAGAAATGCTCAAAATCACTGGCGATAAGAGATATGAAAATCAAATCATAATGAGATGCAATCTCACACCAGGAGCAGTCGTAAAGACTACCAAAGTGGCAAACAATGAATGTTGGGCAGGATGTTAAGAACTCTTATATACTATTGGTGTGATAGGAAAATGGTATGACCACTGTGGAAGGCAGTTTTGCATTTCCTCAAAAAGATGAATCCCAAACTCCATATGACCAAGCTATTTCATTACTGAAGCTACACCCCAAGAAAATGAAAACTGATACACAAACTGAGACTTGTACACCAATGTTCATAGCAGTATTATTCACCATTGCAAGAACATGTAAACAGCCCAAATGACCAGCCACAACTAAACAGACTGAGAAACTGTGTTACGTTCACACTATAAAATACTATGAAGCACTCAGAAACAATGATTTTGAAAAATACTGTGTAACTTGGGAGAGACTGAAGAGCATTATGCTGAGTGAACGAATTCAGTCTTATAATGGCAAATACTGCATAAGATCATTATTTCAAAAATAGAAGGATAACAAGTAAAACATGTATCTGGATCCAAGGGGAGAAGGAGTAGGAACAGAAGGGTGAGGATGGGTAGGGCCCAAAACACAAGGTTGTAAAATTGGATTGATGGAAGAAGGTGGTGAAGAAAATAGGAAAGATCTGGCAGGGACCTGAAAAGACAGTGTATTGGTGGATATAGTCCAATGGTGATTAATTTCATAAAACGTAATGAATAGGAATGATTGTATGAAACACAATGTATACAAATTTTGTAAGCAAACTAATATAAAATAAAATTTAAAAATATAACAAATGAAATTAAACACTATTTTTAAATTTTCATTCATATATATGAAACAACCTTTGCATAGTCAATGAAGCACAGATAGACATACTTCTGGTATTCTCTGATTTCTACCAAGATCCATCTGACATTAGCTATAATATCCCTAGTACCTTGACTTCTTCTAAATCCAGCCTGCACATCTGGCAGTTCTCTGTTGGCATATTGTTGCAAACATTTTTGGATAATTTTTAACAGAATCTTGCTTGCATCCTTTGGAATGGGAACAAATATTGATCCCTTCCAGTCAGTTGGCCAGCTGGCTGTCCTCCAGATTTCCTGGCACAACTTAGTGATCAAATCCAGGGCAGTGTCTGTTTGTTGAAATAAATCAATTGGTATGCCGTCAACTCCTGGAGCCTTGTTTTTTGCCAATTCCTTCAGAAGAAACTATGACTGACTCTGAGAAGAATGGGAATCCCAGAACTCTTAATTGTGCTAATGTGAAATCTGTACTTGGATCAAGAGGCAATCATCAGAACAGAGCAAGGAGACACTACATGGTTCAAAATCAAGAAGGGGATCTGTCAGGGATGTATTTTGTCTGCATACCTTGTCAATCTGTTTGCAGAATAGATAATCCGAAATGCTGGGCTGTACGAGGAGGAATGTGGCTTCAGGATTAGTGGAGGAATCATCAACAACCTGCGTTATGCGAATGATACAACCCTGCTTGCTGAAACTGAGGAGGACCTGAAGTGCTTGCTGTAGAAGGTCCAGGACTGTAGTCTTCAAAATGGTTTGAAGCCCAACATCAAGAAATCAAAGATTCTCACCTCTGGACCAATTGGCGGTACCAGTATGGATGGTGAAGAGATTCCGATAGTTAACAGTTTTACTTTACTTCGCTCCACAGTCAATACTCTTGGTAACAGCAGCCAGGAAATCAGGAGACAAATTGCACTGGGAAAGTCAGCTATAAGGGACCTCTCAAGACTACTGAAGAGCAATGATGTCAGGCTGGAGACTAAGGTGCACCTGATCCAGGCTATGGTCTTTGCAATCATGTACTGTGCATTGGAGAGTTGGACAGTGAATAGGGGTGATAGAGAGAGCATTGATGCCTTTGAGCTGTGGTGCTGGAGAAGAGTGTTGAATATACCATGGACTGCTAGAACAAACAGATTTGTCCTGGAGAGGATGAAGCCAGAATGCTCATTGGAGTCAAGGATTCTGAAGCTTTGTCTGACATACTTTGGGCATATTGCAAGGAGAGACTGGTCCTTGGAGAGGGACATCATGTTCGGGAGAGTGAAGAGACAGCACAGGAGAGGAAAACCCTCGATTAGATGGATCGATTCTGTGTTGTTGTTGTTATGTGCCGTCGAGTCATTTGCGACTCATAGCGACCCTATGTACAAGAGCCCTAAACCCTGCTCTATCCTGTGCCAATCGCACTGCCTCTGACACAACCATCCCGATTACCCAGTCACTGAATCAACCCACCTCATAGAGGGTCTTCCCCTCCTGCGTTGTCCCTCTACCCAGCATAATGTCCCTCTCCAAAGACCTGTCTCTCCTTGCAACATGTCCAAAGTATGTCAGACAAAGCCCCAGAATCTTTGCCTCCAAGGAGTAGCCTGGTTTAACCCTGTCTAGGATGAATCTCTTTGTTTTCTTGGCAGTCCATGGTGGTACATTCAATACTCTTCTCCAGCACCACAGCTCAAAGGTGTCAATTCTCCTGTCCTCCCTAGTCATTGTCCAACTCTCTGACACATAACAAGTGATTGCAAACACCATGGCCTGTATCAGGCGCACTTTCGTCTCCAGAGAGACACCGTTGCTCTTGAGTACTTTAGAGAGGTCCCTAACAGCAGACGTTCCCATCGCGATATGTTTTTTGGTTTCCTGGCTGCTGGTACCAAGAGTGTTGACTGTGGAGGCGAACAAACTGAAGCTGTGAATAATCTCAATCTCTTCGCCATCCATCCTGATGCTACCAATTGGTCCAGTGGTGAGAATCTTTGTCTTCTTGACATTGAGCCTCAGTCCATACTGAAGGCTGCAGTCCTTGACCCTCTGCAGTAAGTACATGACGTTCTCCTCAGTTTCAGCGAGCATGGTTGTGTCATCTGCATAATGCAGATTGTTGATAGATCTTCCACCAATCCTGATGCCACACATATCCTCATAGAGCCCAGCCTCTGGGATAATCTGCTCTGCATACAGGTTGAAAAGGTATGGAGATAGGACACATCCCTGGCACATGGAGACATTAAAAAATAGAAATATATTTGTGTCAGTTAATCCATGTATTTAAAAATATATCAGAATGTCTTTTTTTAAAAAATTATTTTATTACATTGCTTTTTGTGTGTACCGTCAAATCAGATCTGACTGATACAGGAGTTTGGTCCTCCTTCTCCAGTAGAGCATCTGGTGGATTCGAACCATGTACCTCTGAGATTGCAGTGCAGCTTCTTGCCACTAAACCAGAGCTCGCTAGAATGTCTTTAAAGTACTAAGTCAGATATTAATCCTAAAATCTGAAAAAAATAATATAAAATAACAACCTGATTATAAAAAATGGTCTGAGTTAGGCTCACCGTGGTCTTCAAACTGAAATCATTGCTCTTCAATATTTTAGAGAAGCCTTTGACAGCAGACTTGTTCAAAACAGTGTGTCTCCTGATCTCCTGACTGCTGGTACTAAGAGTGTTGATTGTTAATCTTAGTAAAGTGAAGTAATTTCAGTTTTAATCATTTTTCCAGTTATCATGATCTTCCCTATAGGCCCAGTTGGTATGGAACTCTGTTTTGTTTTGTTTTATGTTGGGATTTTGATGTTTTTGAGGCTGTAGTCTTTGATACCAACTGCAGTAGGTGTTCTGTGTTATACTAGCTTTCAGCAAGCAAGAATGTCATCTGCATAACACAGGTTGTTGATGAGTCTTCCTTGAACCCAAGCCACAGTCTTCTTCATAGAATCTGGCTTCACAAATTATTTGCTCGGTAAATAGATTGACTAGGCATGGAGAAAGGATACATGATTCTAAACTGTGCAGTATTCCTTTGTTCCCTTTGGACAACAGATTCTTGTTCTAAGTATAGATTTCATATGAGAACAATTAAGACTTCTGGGGTTCTCATTATTCTCAATGTTAGCCATGGAGTTTTTATATAGTCAATAAAACACAGAGACATTCTTGTAGTATTCTCTGCTTTCAACCTGGACCTATCTTACTCCCACAATGATATCCTTAGTGTCACATGCTCCTCCGAATCCAGTTAAAACTGTTTAAGAAAGCTACCGTAAATGAGACATGTGATATTATTTTTTCCACAGATAGTAATCTTGTTTCAGTGGGTTGCTTATGCAAAAATAATAAGAAATAATTCCCAATTTTTCTTATCACTGATGATATGACAGGTGAAATAGCTATAGACTAGAAAAAGTATTAGTACTGTAGAATGCATATACCTTGAAAGGTCTAAAATATATAAAGTATTCTTAAAGTATAATAACTAGAATTTCAACAGATAATTCACAATGCAAAACACATATATTCACATATTATCCCAAAGGAAGTATATTTAAATCTGTCTTTGTAGACGATTGCAGATAAGTTCTTGTGTTCTCTACATTTGTCTTAGTCTCATTAAAGTGCCTCCTCTTCCAAAAAGAATGACTTAAAACTGTTGCATGAAATCAACAAGTTCAGAGAGCTGATTTTTTCAATAGTTTTAAAGTTAGATTGAAGTTGCTGTTCTTGTGTGTTATTTGCCCATGATTCATAGTGACCCTAAGTACAACAGCCCTAAACTCTGCTCTATCCTGTGCCAATCTTATTGTTTCTGACACACCTATCCTCATTACCCTAGTCACTGAATCAATCCATCTCATCAAGGGTCTTCCTCTCTTGGCTTGTCCTTCCACCCTTCAAAGCATGATGTTTCTCTCCAAGAACTGGCCCCAGCTTGCAACATGTCCAAAGTATGTCAGATGAATCTTCAGAATCATTGCCTCCAAGGAGCAGCCTTGTTTCACCCTCTCTAGGACAAACCTGTTTATTCTCCTAGTAGTCGATGGTATATTTAATACTCTTCTTTAGTATAACAGGTCAAAGACATCAATTTTCCTTTTATCATCCTTAGTCACTGTCCAACTTTTCAATGCATAGCAAGTAATTGCAAAGACCATGGCCTGTATCAGGCGCACTTTAATGTCCAGACAAATATCATTACTATTAAGTACTTTAGAGAGGTCTCTGACAGCTGACTTCCCTAATGCAATTCATCTTTTTATTTTCTGTCTGCTGGTACCAAGATTGTTGATTGTAGATAATGAAGATAATTTAATGGAACGAATCATTACCAATGATGAGTCTTGAATTTACCAATAACATCTGAATTGCCAAATTCAATCAAAACAACAGCTTTCAAAGTGATTTATTATGTCAGTTAAATTCAAAGTATCTTTATAGAAACTGTTCAAAGTTTATGGAAAGTGGATTATTTTTGAGATTTCAAAGAATAATCGTCATAGATTTTCTCAAAGGACATGGGATGATCCTGAAAGTTTATTCTGAAGATTTTTTGTTTTAACACTGAAAAGTGCATGGGTGAGCCAAAGGTCACAAAAGTTGTGTCGAATATTATTTTTTTTCATCACTAATATGTACCTGTTCATTCTTTGAGGATAGTGAGAATTTCCCTGGGAAAACCTATTCCATTCACCCTACAGCCCTGATCTTGACCTTCAGACATCTCTTTGGTCCCCAGTCTCAAACAACATTTAAAAGAAACTTGATGTGAGTTCCTAAGAAATGCCAAACTGATCTTTTGACTTGGTATAAATAGAAGAGGTAAGAACTCTTCAGGGAAGGGAATATCATCTTCAGAAGAATATTACCCCAGATTGAAAGTATATAAAAATACAATAACTTCATTTTGATATTCTGTTTAATGAAAGTTTAATGATTTTTTTTTTTTTTACTTAAGCTCAGATGCCTAATGCAGTCAAGAAGAAAAAAAACCCCATCATCATTAGTTGTCAGGGAAATAGAAGATAAAATTACAACGAATGTTTTACCACATACCTTCAGTATGGTTAAAATTTAAAGGGCATGGGGAAGTGAAAATAGATGGAT
This sequence comes from Elephantulus edwardii, assembly GCF_000299155.1. NCBI lineage: Eukaryota > Metazoa > Chordata > Mammalia > Macroscelidea > Macroscelididae > Elephantulus > Elephantulus edwardii. The sequence goes on from NW_006399806.1 coordinate 14,448,629, forward strand.
CAACTAAAATACTCATACTACTCCATGGCTTAAAATAGTATAGATAATATTCAGAATTTCTAGAATTGCTGAATATAATAACAGTAAAACATTTACTTATTCTAAACCTTTCCATTCCATCCTAAGACATTTATCCTAGAAACTAAAGCAAAAATTTCAATATGAATATTTATAACAGACAAAATTTAATAATAGGCACAATTTAGAAACCACTCATATTTTTTCCTTTTATTATCCAATTCAGCATCTGTAAAACTTTTGGTCAACAACCAAGTTCTATTCCTACTAGACCTCTTAAAATGGGTGTAGAGTATGGAAATTGTATTCAGTGATATATGCAATATTGTACTGAATATATCATGGATTACCAAGAAAACAAACAGATTCATCCTGGAGAGAGTGAAACCAAGCTGTTCCTTGAAGGCAAGGATTTTGAAGCTCCATCACACATTCTTTGGGCATGTTGCCAGTACCAGTCCTTGGAAAAGGACATTATACTTGGGAGAGTGGAGGAAAAAGACATCATGCTTGGAGGGTGGAAGGACAGCACAAGAAAGGAAGACCCTGGATGAGATGAATTGACTCAGTGTCTGGGGTTTTGGGGGTAGATGTATTGGACACAAGTGATAGGGCTCAAGGTATGGCAGAATTCAGAGCTGTTGTACAGGAGTTTCAAATAACTCAACAACATATAACAAAAGTAATAAATTACTTAGAAGGAGATGTTTTAAGTCTGAGAAACAATCTGCTATTCAAGCTTTCCTCTCTCCAGTTATTTATCAATTTGTTTTATTATATTCTACTTATCTTATTTCTTTTATTTATTTTAAATTTATTTCTGTTATCTAATGTAAACCTTTATCTGTAAAATTGAGACAGTTTGGCATAATGTCCACAAAAATTTTATAAAGAGCAAACGAGTTAAATCATTATCATTTATTTTTGTTATTACTATTCATTTATTTTAGGAGACCAGAATTTATAATTCATTAAATCACCTCTAACTGGATATAGTAGCAGTATAGTGATGATGATTACCTAAAAACCATGGTTGGTTTTTTCCTTTGGGTCTTTGAATGCTAACAAATTTACTAATTCTACTAACCCAGTTTGCATTTGGGGTTTCTGAAAACAGACACCTAGGTGGAGGTTATTGGACAGTAATGCTTGTTAAATGTCAACATCTTTGAAAGAATGAGAAAGGAAAGGATAAGGCTACGAAAGAAATTCAACTCTGATGTATGTCTGACAGCTTCTCGCACAACCTACAGGGGAAGCTGGTCATTTGACAATCTTTCTTTGAACTGAATTGAATGTTCTTTTACACCTTTTTTCCTTCACCAGATGAGGACTTCTCCAGAAGGCATGTACATGGCCAAATACGCTCTGTGTAGCTTGGATAAAGGCTGGCATGTCTGATAGCTGAAGGCTGTCTTCTACAATTACTGCAGATGGGGGAGAATATTTTTTCTGAAGGTCATCTGTGAGTCAGCCACTTCTCTCTATTGTCTTACCTGTAAAAATAGCCAGCGATTTTATATGATTTATAGATGGAAAAATAGCCTTTCCTATAAAATTACATTAACCCTCAAAACAATTTCCAAAATATTTTTGAGGCAAAGTGTTGAAGTAATCAGAGAGTAAAGGCTGATCATTAGTTAAGAAATACAAGGATGTTACTGGCTGTACTTTGAAAATAGGATAAGTGATAAATATTTATTGCTCAGTTCATACCAGTTAAGTTGAAGCTATAGAACTTGAGGTACAGCATTTAGGAGTAATAATATTGTGAGTAAGGATGCTGACCTTGATGGCTCAGACTATTTTCAGACTAGTTTTTTTATACTTCATCTGTGTCATAAAATCAAACAATGTTCTGCTGCTAAGTTTCTTACAGGTCAGTTTTTCAGAAGTGGACCACTAAGTCTGTTCTTAACATCGCACTAAAAAGCAAGCTAATACACAGCATGATATTGACAGAGAATTTCTAGAAATTCAAGCTAAATTCACATTGCAGATGTCAGCAGAATCTTGAAAGAAAGAATAAAATAGAAGATATTAATAGTCAATAAACCTTGCACTAAGTTTAAAAAAAAACTATGTAAACATATAAAACTACACAAAGGCATTCCACAATGTGAATCATTATAAATCATAGATAATATTCTGAATACTGAGAATTCAACATTCCATTGTATTTATATAGAACCTGTACATAGATCAGAAGATAGATGTCAAAACAATGCAGTGGGATACTGTGTGGTTCACATTCAGGAATGATGTGAATGAATGAGTTTTTTCCTCTCAATATGTTTATTCAATGTGTATGCTGAGCAATGACTCCTAGAAGCTGGAATACATGGCATCGAGATTGGAACAAAACTTATTAACAGCCTACAATGCATATATGGCACAACATTGTTTAGTGTAATTGAAGAGGATTTGAAGCAATTCTTGACAAAGACAAAAGCCCATAATTTTTGTTATGGATTATGCTTCCTTATAAGGAAAAGAAAATTTTCACAACTGTACAAAGAAGCAAGATCATGAAAAGTGCAATTGTTGTTGTTGTCATGTGCCGTCGAGTCACTCATAGTGTCACTCATAGTGACTCTATGCACCGCAGTTCTGAAACCTGCCCTATCCTGAGCCAATCTTACTGTCTCTGACAGACTGAAACCCACTTCTCCAGTCACTGAGACAATCTATCTCATCCAGAGTCTTTCTCTCCTGTGCTGTCTCTCCACCCATCCAAACGTGATAGTCTTCTCCAAGGACTGGTTCCTCCTGGCCATGTGCCCAGAGGATGTGAGATGGAGCTTCAAAATCCTTGATTCCAGGAACATTTTAGTTTAACACTCTCCAGGACTTACTGTTTAATCTCCTGACAGTCCACTATATGTTCAACATTTTTCTCCAGCACCACTCAATTCTTCTTATATTGTCCTTAGTAATTGTCTAACTCTCTGATGCATAGCAAGTAATTGCAAAGACCAAGACCTGTATCAGGTGCATTTTAGTCTCTAGACTGACATCGTTGCTCTTCTGTACCCTAAAGAGGTCTATGACAGCAGACTTTCCCAGTGCAATTTGTCTTTTGATTTCCTGACTGCTGGTGCCAAGAGTGCTGATTGTGGAACCAAGCAAGCTGAAGTTATCAACAAGATCAGCATCTCTCTATCTGGCATGAAGCTGCCAATTGGCCCAGTGGTGAGAATCTTTGTTGTCTTGATCTTGAGCTTCAGTCCATGTTGAATACAATAGTCTCTGACCTTCAGCAGCATATACCTCATATCCTCCTGTTTCAGCAATCAAAGTTGTATCATCTTCATAATACAGGTTGTTGATGAGTCTTCCTCCAATCCTAATGCCATATTCTTCCTCACATACCAGAGCAGGAGTTATGAAATTAAATACTGTATTGTAGTAGGTAAATTTATTCCAAAAGACTTCCTAAACTTATCGCAATGCAAGCATATCACCCTGAGGAATAAAGTGAACCGTATTTATGTTCTAGTGCATAACCTGTAAGGACTTGCTCTACTGATCCAAAGGTCACACCTCTTAGAATTCACCACCAGCTCTGAGGGACAAACATAAGCAGTCTCCTTCTATGTGATATACAATCTCTGGAACCCCACTGGAGGTTCAGCTGCGATTCTTTTCTGAATCAATATAAACAGTGAGTGTGTGAGCAATATGAATCATAGTATTTCAATAGTCCCAGACATATGAAAATTGGTCAATGAACCAAGCTGTCTTGAGAAGGATCTATGTCTTTGTATTGTGATATTAATAAGGGATATTAACCATGCTATGGGTTTTGGGGGATCCCTGTGGCATAGTTTTGTTTTGTTTTGTTTTGTGGTGCAAAACCAAAGGCTTCATGTCTCAGGTTGTTCAAACCCATCAGTGGTTCCATGGGAGAAAGGTAAGATTCCCTCTCTCACTGTGATTTACAGCTTTGGAAACAGAGGACCACTATGACTCAGAACCAATTTGATGGTAGTGAATCTTGTGTTTGGATGGGTCTCCAAATGAACAGACACATTGGTCTTAAAAGTAAATTAATACATTAAAAGAGAGCATGGCAAGGTTTGGATTTGTTTCAGGAAGGATCAGTTCTTAAGGTGAGACATCATGCTTGGTAAATGAAAAGGTCAGCAAAAACGGTAAGACCTTCAACAAAATGGATTGACTTAGTGATTGTAGCAATGGATTCAAACACTGAAACACATGTGAGAATAGTATAGATTTGAGTGGTGCTTTGTTTTACTATACATACAGTCACTGTGATTTTAAACTAATAATAACAGGAGTGTTTATTTTAAAGATGGCACAGTACTGAAACATTTAGTCTCTAATTATAATGTTAGCTGGTTGAACTTGCTCAAATGCTGTGACAGACCTGAAAATTTGCTTTTTAAGTATTATAGTTAATAAAAACTTTTGGGGAAATTATATTCTGTCATACTAGGTCATTATAAGTAAGTTTCACTGAGAAATATTTTATTTTTATGTAGATTCCTGGTACAAACAATCATGAAGTCAAAACATGTGTTGCATGGAGCAAATCTGCTACTCAGGGCCTCTTTAAGGTGTTGAAGAGCAAGGATGCCAGTTTAAAGATTAAGGTATGCTTAACTCAAGCCATAATATATTAAATTGCTTCATAGTCACATGAAAGTTGTACAGTGAACAGACTGTTGTCGTTGTTGTTGTTAGGCATCATTGAGTCAAGTATGATTCATAGTGACCCTAGAAACAACTGATCTGAACCTTATCCTGCCTTGAGACATCCCCACAGTTTCTGTTACACTTGAGTTCATTATTATAGTCACTGTGTAAATCCACCTATTTGAGGGTTTTCCTCTTCTTTGCTGTCCCTTTTCCAAATGTGATACTCCTCCAAGGACTCGTAGGAATATGACCAAAGTATGTAAGATGAAACTTTGTCATCCTTGCCTTGAAGGAACATTCTGGCTGTACCTTCTCCAAGACAGATCTGCTTGTTCTTGTGGCAGTCAAAGGGATTTTCTCCCACACCAGAGCTCAAAGGCATAAAGTCTTCTTCTGTCATCCTTATTCATCATCTAGCTCTCAAATGCATGGCAAAGGACTTAAAAGATCATTCTCTGAATCAGGCATACGTTAGTATTCAAACTGTCCTTATTGATCCTCAATAATTTGGAAAGTTCTCTGACTACAGTCTGCCTATCCAGCGTGTCTCTTTATTTCCTAACTGGTGTATTTTGACTGTGGAACTAAGTAAGATGAAGTCATTGATAGTTTCAATGTTTTATCCATTTATCATAATACTGCCTATCATCCAGTGGTGAAGATTTTTGTTTTCTTGACTTTGAGATGCATCAAGTGCTTCAAGTCTTCTCCACTTTCAGCAAGTTAACATTGTGTCATTTGTATAATGAGTGTCATTGATGGATCTTCCTCCAATCCTGATACCACATTTTTTCTCATTGAGTCCAGTTTCTCAGATAATTTGCTCAGGACACAGCTTGAATTGTAGTACTCCTGAAGAATATTAGGTATTCAATGGAGTGCCAAAAGAAGTAAATTTGTCTTAAAAAAAAGTGAAATCAGGGTGATTGTTAGAAGCAAGGATTGTAAGAGCTCATCTCTTTGGGTGTATTCTCAACAAGAGCTAACTCCTGGAGAAAGACATCATGCTTGGCAAAGTTGGAGGTCGATGAAAGACAGAAAGATGCCCAATGAGATACATTGGTACTAGGCACTAGGCTACAACGAGTTTAGACGTGATTCTGAGGACGGCATTGGATTGGACAATATTTTGTTCTGCTGTACATATGGTCACCATGAGTCAGACATAACTTGATAGCACCTAACAACAGGAGTAATGAATAATCTTAATAGAGCCTATTTAAAACAATAGTTTTAATCATAACAAATTTTAACAAAATGACATTTGGGAAGATTGGGCAACTGTACTGCAGGAAACAGCTGAGTAACTTTCATGTAGGGTGAGGAAAGCATATTTATGAGAAATACAACCATTTCATAAGGAATGCTTAATTGGTTTTATACAATAAAATGACACAGGTATTTTATGTGTGCTTGCATAGAAAAGAGAATTGAAATGGTAAGAAGTAATATATAATAAAAGTTGTTAAATAATCATAAGGAAATAAAGTATACAAGTAGGGAAACTTTTTACTGTTGTTGTTAGGTGTCATCAAATTCATTTTAACTCAACAGACAAGAAACGTACCCTCTCCTGCACAATCCTCACAATCTCTGTTGTGCTCTAGCCCGTTGCAGTAGCCTCTGAATTAATCCGTCTCCTGAAGGCCTTCTTCATTTTTGCTGAGTCCCTAAATCAATTATGTTTTTCCTACTTTAGAACTTACTTGGAACAAATAAAGTTTCTATAAATTTCAGGATTCTAATACAAAAGATTGATACAAAGTTGCTGCAACTAAGATGTTACCGAAGATCTAAGAAATGCAGCTATGTTTATATTACAACAAATTACTGACTGCTGTTAACCAAGAATTCTGTCATTCCTAATCTGACATGTTTGTCATCAATTAAAGGTTAAAGCTACTTTTATGAAAATTCAAGCAATAATATATTACCTAAGCATTTCCAAAAGTAACGTGATTTCTTAAAAGGTCTCTAGTCCAAATATTCAATTCCGAGAAATACAGTGACCATTTTGTGTTTCTAAGTGGCACCTAAAAATAAGGAGGGCAATGTGCTGCCATTGCCTCAGGGAATAAGTAGAAAGTAATAAGCTCTCAAAGTTTGAGAAGGACATGACAACTCTTCTTCTACAGTCTCTCTAGCTTTTAGACTGCAGTTTCCCTTGGAACTTGGCAAGGACGATTCTCCCCTGAGGGAAATGTATTGCCCTCAACAGACAAGGGGAACAAGCAACTACGGATTTATTATTAGATGTGCTTTTCAGAAGTGAAGTTTTCAAAAGTTTCAGAAAGTGGTGTTTAAATTACTATAGCTGCAGGGCACCTGTAGTTTATGTGCTAACCATGTATGTATGTTTTATGAAGCTATTTAATCTGCAATTCACTTTTGGGGAAAAAAATCATAATCACCATAGCAACTAACATCAGAAAGTTTTCTGCTGGTTTTGATACACAGAAAACTCAGCAGACAATAACAGGTACATGGTGGAAAATGATACCTATATATAGTACATTTAGTATGTCTGGGCCACAAATGCCAGCTTTCAGGAAATGGAGGGTTAACTCATTATTTTAGTCATTTTCTTCTCATCACCTCAGGCAAATGCTCAGGGTACTGAAGGATAAGTAAAGTAAAGAAAAGAAAAAAATCCTGCTAAATGACAGCTGCAACTCCGTTAAAACTGAGAGGGACATCTTTTCTTAAAGTGGGCCTAAAACTTTAAAATAATTCAAGCTAAGTGTAAGGGTCAGAAATCTCCTTTCTGTCATGTGGTAATCTTTGGAACAAAAAGAATTCTTTCTCCCTTATGGATTTAAATTAACTTTTCCTCTCTCCTCACTAATATACTATGTATGGAATGAAATAATTTTTAATTCAGATCCACAGTCATAAAAAGTAAACAAAAATTTTCAAGTACATAGTTTAGGGATATCTGATGTCATAGTGACAAGAAACTGTGCTGTAATTCCAAAGGCGTGTGCTTTAAATCCACCAGATGCTCCACAGGAAAAGGAAGGGCTATCTCCTCTTGTACCAGTCAGATTCAATTTGATGGTACAACACAACAACATCAACAACAACCAAAAAAAAAAGTATATAGTTTTAAAAAGTGCATGGTTTAATTATTAACATAATAATTTTGAATGTTATTAATATTTTTATAATAAGGGTATGATTTTATTATCTGTTGGAAATGAGGAATAAATGCCTTCTTGTTGTTGTTGTTTGGTGCTGTCGAGTCCTAGATGACTCATAGCGACCCTATGAACGAACGGCCTGAGCACTAATAAATGCCTTACAGATAATATATTTAATGTAATCTGCTCCCAAATTTTATATAAAATATTTATGTATTACAACAAATACATTTTTGTTAATTTGAATGTTTCAAAACTATGTTAGGCTTCCCATCTTAAACATTACTTATTTTAGTTTTTTTCTGAAGATATTTCAAGCTATTAATTAATTTTCCAAAAATAAAT
>NW_006399806.1:14457378-14460168 GCF_000299155.1 Elephantulus edwardii
AACAATCTCAATCTCTTCACCATCCATCCTGATGCTGCCAATTGGTCCAGTGGTGAGAATCTTTGTCTTCTTGACATTGAGCCTCAATCTATATTGAAGGCTGCAGTCCTTGACCCTCAGCAGCAAGCGCTTCATGTCCTCCTCAGTTTCAGCAAGCAGGGTTGTGTCATCTGCATAATGCAGATTGTTCATAGATCTTCCACCAATCCTGATACCACATTTGCATAGGGTTATTATTAATCTGTGTAAACTCAATGACACCTAATGAAAACAACTAAAGGAAATTAAATAGGTTTGTTTCAAAATTAAGTTTCTTATAAATTATTGGAATGATTTCACTACAATTATTTCAAATCAGTAAATGTACACCTTTGAAAATATCTGTACTTGATCTTTCTCAACTTGAAATTGAATCCTACTACCAAGTCTATATAATCTCATGATATATACTTCCCATATCATTGTCATTACCTACTTCACTCACACTTCATTTGTCTCAAGTTTGTTTAAATTTTAATTTCACAGTTCAACTCTACATATTGCCAACAGAATTAATTTTCTCAAATAATGTTTTATCATTTGCTTTTTATATATAAACCTTCCCACTACTCAAATTGCCATTGAAAAGAATCTCACACTTCTCAGCAGGAACTACACAATTTGGTACAGATAATTGTTTCCAAACTCATCTTTAAACCTCTGGTGTTAAGGGTTTATTGTTCAAAAATACTTTCTTAGCCATTGATTCAGGACATGGTATTTTCATTCACTTGTTATGCATCTGAGGGCTAGACAACAAATAAGGATAAGAGGAAAAGAATTAATGTCTTTGAACTAAGCTGTTGGAGAAAAATGCTGAATATCCCACGGGGTGCCAAAAAAGTAAACATTTATTTCTTAGAGAAGCTGCAGCCAGAGTGCTTTTTGAAGACAGATATTATAAACATTTATCTCACATACGTTAGTCATGTTGGTGGTTGTTGTCATATGTCGAGTCACTTGCGACTCATAGTGACCCTATGTAAAACAGACATACACACTGCTCTATCCTGTGCCAATCTCAGTGTCTCCAGTACACTTCCCCATTACTGAAGTTACTGGATCAATAAACCTGATAGAGGATCTTCCCCTCCTGTGCTGTCCCTCCACACTTCCAAGTATGACGTCCCTCTCTGAGGTCTGGTCCCTCCTTGCAACATTTCCAAAACATGTCAGACAAAACCTCAGAATTTTACCTCCAAGGAGCAGCCTCGTTTTACACTCTCCAGGATGAACCTATTCATTTTCTAAGTAGTCCATGATATATTCAATACTCTTCTCCAAAATCATAGCTCAAAGGCATCAATTATCCTTCTATCCCCCCTAGTCATGGTCCAACTCTCTGATGCATAGCAAGTAATTGCAAAGACCTGTATCAGGCACACCTTAGGCTCCAGAGTGATACAATTGCTCTTCAGTGCTTTGGAGTGATCACTAACAGCAGACTTTCCCATCACAATACATCTTTTAATATCCTGGCTGCTGGTGCCAAGATTTGACTGTGGAGCCAAGAAAACTAAAACTGTTAACAATCTCAGTCTCTTCACCATTAATCCTGATGCTGCCAGTTGGTCTAGTGGTGAGAATCTTTGTCTTCTTAATATTGAACCTCAATCCATCCTGAAGGCTGCAGTCCTTGACCTTCTGCAGCAAGTGTTCAGATCCTCCTCAGTTTTGGCAAGCAGGGTTGTTTCATCTGCATAATGTAGACTGTTGATGAATCTTCCACCAATCCTGATGCCACATTTCTCCTCATACAGCTCCGCCTCCCAGAAAATCTGTATGGAAAGGTATGGAGATAGGACACATCCCTGGTGTAGACCTTTCCCAGTTTTGAACCATGCAGTGTTCTCTTGCGCTGTTCTGATGACAAGGCATGTTGTTAGGAGAGGTTATTCTGTGGAGAAAGATTGAATTGCAGTGAAAGAGAGGAAGATTCTCAACCAAGTGGGTTGACACAGTGACTGTTGCAAATTGGCTTGAGTGTGTCAAAGATTGTGACGATGGTACAGGGTTCAGTTCTGTTGTTCACAGTGTTGCTATGAGTTTTACTTGATTTGATGGCTCCTAACAACATCAATAAGTCATTGACTAACTTTTGAGTTTGTGATAAAGTATTTATTGTAGTAAGGTCATATAACCCTGGTGTACAAGTGGCCGTACAGTGGTCACTTGTGGTTGCTGTGAGGCTGAACACTGTAACACTGATGTGTCAAATGCAGGTTACCCAATGCAGACACAGAGTGGGGTGGAGCTCCCCGATTAAAACAAACTTGGAAGAAGGAGTAGCATCCACTTTCATAATAGCTTGCCTTCAGAAACCCTATGAACCTGGAGAAAGGATGAGGGACACCCAAGCGTTGAGGACTCTCCTTCATAGGGTCGCTATGAGTCACCTGCGACTCGACGGCACTTAACAACAACAACAACAAGGCTAAAAGATTAGCGTTAGATACAAGTCCTACTGTGGTGTTAAAGGTTTAGTGTCCAATATGGTTTCTCTATCCATGAACTTTGCCATACAGTAATTGCTTTATGGTACTGAGGACATTCATCAGTGATTTTGCCCCTTAAAGTAACCATGACAGAGGTGATTATTATGGCTACTCTTCTAACGGGGATACCTCATGTATCTTTGCTGCTGGAGAGCAAGGAAACAATTAGAGAAACTGTGTTAGTTTATGAAAACAATGTCCCCTTATGATTTTTTCTATTTTTTATTATTAATTTAGTTTGTTTATTTTTCATTTC
>NW_006399806.1:14460823-14462039 GCF_000299155.1 Elephantulus edwardii
TTTTGAGAAAGTGCCACAATGCTTTCCACAGTGGTTGCACCATTTTACACTCCCACCAATAGTGAATAAGGGTTCCAGTTTCTCCACACAGCAGGATGATTCATAAGCAAAGGGAAGGTGACTATGGGGGAAAGTGTTAACTTAGCAGTTGGAGATTTTTAGATGGTAATTCAGTAATGGGACAAAGAAAGCAGACATTAATGGAATTGAGACAAAGATTCTAAATCATCACTCCAAGAGCTTAGCTTAGGTGGGCCAAGGAAGATTCCTCCATCCAAAATCAACAAGGCTTAAGAAGGTCAATTATATTCATCCCAATCATGAGATAATTAATGATGAAGGGACTCTACCTAAAATCACATGAAGCAAAAACACAACTAGCTGATCAAGATATGGGTTGACTAGGAGACCAGGGTCTTCTGGCTCAACCCTTAGCTGGGGATCTGAGGTCATATATGCATGTGCAGGTAAAATGGTCTGAGAGCAAAGAAATCTTGAGGCTTCTAATCACAGAAGCCCCATATATTCTAATCATCAAATTTTTCTTTCCCACCCCCTTTTTAAAATTTTATATTGGTGTGCATGCAAAATTCATATACATATGTTTCACAATATCCTTCATTCATATTATATTTCAGACAATCATTCCTATTCATTGTGCTTTATAAAATTAGCCACCATTGAATTACGCTCACCATTACTTCAACTTTTTAGATCTTTGCCAGATCGTTACCATTTCCTTCTATATTGTTGGCCTCATGATCTGCTCCCTATCTACCCTCATTTCTCTATGCCTACCCATTCTCCATTTGGACCCCCATGCATGTTTTACTAATTGTTATCAAACTTTTCTATAAAATCTTGAAGGGACCTAAAGTTGTACTACAGAGTATAGCACTTGATGGGACTAAGATGAAGATCTTGGTGTTGTTGTGTTGTTGTTATGTGCCGTCGAGTCGTTTCCGACTCATAGCGACCCTATGCACAACAGCCCTAAACCCTGCTCTATCCTGTGCCAGCCGCACCACCTCTGACACACCCACCCCTATTATCCCAGTCACCAAATCAATCCATCTCATAGAGGGTCTTCCTCTCCTGCGTTGTCCCTCAACCCTCCCAAGCGTGATGTCCCTCTCCAAGGACCCGTCCCTCCTGGCAACATGTCCAAAGTATGTCAGACGAAGCCCCAGAATCCTTGCCTCCAAGGAGTAGCTTG
>NW_006399806.1:14463784-14466399 GCF_000299155.1 Elephantulus edwardii
ACAGCTGATATTGAGCTTCTCCAGCGGTTCCTTCCATAGATGTAGTCGATCTGATTCCTATGCATATCATCAGGTGAAGTCCATGTGTATAACCTGCATTTGTTTCTCTTATAAAATGTATTTGCAATGAATAAGTCATTGAAGACCTTGATAGGACTGGAAAATACAAGCAGATATTGTATGAGAGAGTTGCATTACATTTACCTAAATGAATTATTGGTATGGATATTATGTCTCATTGGGAAACACTCCTCTTCAGATATTGTAAACCTTAAAGCATGTAAGTCTGTCTTGAGATCAGTGTTGATATGACATGATAAATGGGAACCAGTAGAATTGTTTAATCCACTCAGGTTGTTAATTTGAAGCAATGTGGGATACCTAGTGGACAAAAATAATAATTACTTTATTAATTACATGCTAAAGAATGAAACATTGGTGCTGAATCCCTGTATTGCCTGTAAGAAATAGATCGTGAACACTGGTACTCAGTCACATGTCTTGCAAATGATTTTTTTTTCCTGCGGCAAACTCAGAAAAGTGTCAGGCACAATTTGCTTCAATATGGAAAAAAAATCTCAGATTACCTTTCAAGTCTTTGCACAGGGTTATATGAATTCTTCAGCGTACAGTCAGAGCCTGGTTAGAAGAGACTTGTAGTTGATCCAGATATCCAGTGTAATAATATATTGTATTGGTAATAACCTATAAAAAAAAACACTGAAGAGCTGGCTAGAGATAATTTGAAAATAGTGGTTTCTCACACACATGCCCAGGAGAGGTTGGTTGATAAATCCAGCAAAAATCTCAGTCAATATCTTAGGAATAACCTCGGCAGAAACCACCTGTAATATTCAACAGTCAACCAAAATCAAACTGCCGTCACTACCTACTCTCAAGAATAAACAGGAAGCCCAATGTTTGATTAGTCAGTTTGAATTTTGGAGGACTCCTATTTTACATCTTGGAATATTATTAGCTCCTATCCATAAAGTTATTTAAAGGAGAACTGTGTTTGAATGAGGGCCTGAGTGACAGCAGTTTAGGGCTGAAATATATAAATATATTTTATTTAAAATAAATCAAGTCTCACCGTCCTTGCCTCTTTGCCCTTATGATCCACATTCAGACATGATTCTCAAAGTATCTGCCACCTGTGCTTCTGTACTTTGGAGCTAATGACAAAACCTGGGAAGGTAGACTTGTGGCAGAGATTAGGATTCTGAAGTAGGAAAGTTCCTAATACTGCTCCATGATCCACATCATTTGAAAGACAATTACTTGTAACTTTTGGGCATTGGTAGAGACTACTTCAAATGACAGAAGCATATAAGATTATTATGAGATCTGCAATAACAATTATATCATGTGATGTCAGAAAAAAATTTCTAATAAAGGAGATGGTGTCCAAAACAATTATATGATAAGTGAAAATGATTCATATAGGAATAAGCCACTGGGGAAATGCAAGGAGCCACCACCATATCACCAACCAAGTAGGCTCTTTTCCCATTTGTCCTACCCTGGAACCTTCTGAGAGGCTGCCAAAGGTTGTGACATGGACAGCATCCTAAGAACAACTTCTTGCTGATTGAAAGAGGTCTACTGTTTGGAGAACAGATAGCAGTTTCAGGTTATGTGGACAATATTTGATGTGGAAAGCTGCCACATTAAGACCAGGAGACGGGAAGACCTTGATTGAGGAAAACAAGAATAGATCAGAACAATGGCCTTGATATCATGTGAATCATTTCTATTTTATCACAGAACTATTTTGGGTACCACATTCTTTTTTTTTTATTACTCTGATTTATTTACAAAGTGTGAATACATTGCTTTGCATAAAAGATCATACCCATTTCCTTCACCCCACCCATCCATCAAATTGTATAACTCTATGATTAATACTCTATCCCCTCCATCTTAACCCCTCGATATCCCCTACCCTCCATATTGGAACCTCATACTCATTCCACAATGATGATTTTATATAGTATTTGTCCTAGTGGGACTGAGTTAGTTCACTCAGCTTTAGTTTTCCAGTCCCTCTGAGTTAGGTAGTAATATACAAAATGATTGCTCCTGCGGGATACCACTTCTTCATTTGTGTGTTTCTCCGACATCACCCATGGTGTGATAGGAATTTCAGGTCTTATCTTAATGTTATGCTGTTCTGTCACTGAACCAGTCTCAAACACGTACACAATACCAGGAAAGTAACTGGCTTTCCAGTGGCATGTATTATAAAGTAACAGCAAATAATTTCCTTGTCCAGAACCCCAATGGCCACTTCTAGGCAGTCTTCTACTATTAGCACCCCAAACTCTGCATAAACACAAGTGGTAGATACTTTGAGAATCATATCTGAATGTGGATCTTAAGTTCCAAAAGGCAAGGAGAGTGAGACTGGTTTTCAGTATATCAGCCTTAGTCAGCTTGTGCTCAGGCTCAAATTCAAACTCAGTTATTGTTTGAGTAACTATGGATTGTTGTTGTTAAATGCTGTAGAGTCATAGGCTGCTCATAGTGACCCTATGAACTTTCTTCATTTCTCCAAGTTCATAGGGTTTCCAGAGGCAAGTTATTTTGGAAGTGGATGCCGCTCCTGCTTCCAA
>NW_006399806.1:14475409-14476456 GCF_000299155.1 Elephantulus edwardii
AAAATAAATTTATCTTAATTATATTAGTACTTTTGCAATGAACTTCTGCTTTCAATGATAAATATTTATTTCTCATCATATTAACATCTTTAACACTCATCTAAAATTAATGCTTTTAGGTTTTCAGAAAATAATTTTCAGTGAAGTTTTTAAATTTGATATTAATATTATCAAATATCAAAGTCTGAAACAAGCAAAATAATATTTTATAAAACATTACAAAAACTATCTTCCTTTTATTGGATAAGATTTAAAGATAATCTTATCAAAGAGAATGAAATTATGTTTACATTATTCTTAGTAATCCCATTTTTATTCCCTGTTTCATTCTATATGAAAGTACATAGAATATAGTACTTGTCAAATATTAAGAGATCCACAGTATAATCAGCAACACCAAAAAACTTCACTGCAGTACTTTTCCTGGCAATTCATTATTAGCAATTAATTAATTAATTAGCTATTGAACTGATAATAAACGTTCCTCATTTGAACAAAGATTTAGTTAAATATATATTGAGACTGAGAATAATTTCTTCATTTTTATATTTGCTCTTTGATGAGATTAACCTATACAAACAATTTATAGGACTTTATATTATTGTGCTTCACAGAAGTTGCATTTTTCAGTAATTGATAATTTGCTGCAATCCTTTGTTGAACAACTCTATTGCTTACATTTCCCAAAAATTGGTAGGAAATTCATGTCTTTGTGTCATATTTTAATAATTTTCACAATATTTCAAACTTTTTCATTATGTTATTTCAAACTGAACAGGTTCCAGTGTAAAGATAATATGCTCCTATATGCACTGGAAAACAATATAAAACAAAAGTAAAAATAGTTTCATTGTAATGCTTACTTTATTTCAGTAGCCTGGAACTTGAAACATTTCTAAGATGTACATAACATGTATTTCTCAGATTTTTTGTTTATTAGTGTTAGTGGTTTTTATTTGTTCTATGGAGTGAAAGCTGGAAATAGAATGATTGAATTATGTATTTATAATGATCTATTCACTGCAAATACCTTTTCTAGAAAAACTA
>NW_006399806.1:14477141-14483034 GCF_000299155.1 Elephantulus edwardii
AGATAAAGGTTATACAACTACTTCATATAACAGCTGTTTATATTTTCTAGTTCTCATCCATACTTTCATTTCAGTTCCATCAACTCTTGCAGTCCGTGAGCTCTGGTGGTCTAGTGGCCAGAAGCTGCAATCCTAAAGTCACATGGTTCAAATCCACACAGTGCCCCATGTGCTAAGACTGGGTAATATCCTCCCGTGTTATTAACTACATCTGAATATTCACTGGAGGGTCAACTATGGGTAGGTTCTGACTTGACGGTACACAACGAGAACAATACATATTTTTCAAATGTAATTTTAGGTTCTTTGGAGATTTTAGAAATAGATTTGGAGATTACAGTACATTGGGATTTTGTGTCCAGAAGCCCCAAAAAGAATTTCTCTAACTCCCAGGCCATTTTACCCACATGCACATACAGCCTTATGTCCCCTATAAGAGTTTGGACCAGAAGACCATATTCTTCCTCTCAATCTGTATCTTTTTTTTTTACCTTTTCTATAATTCTATATTTTAAATAATGCTGTACGTGTAAAGACTGAAAAGAAGGTGAGCTTCTGCTTCATGAGATTCTAGGTGTTCCAAATGTTTGGTCAAAAACAAATTGTGTTGAAAACAAGAGAGGAATCCAGAACAATTTTTCAATTTTCACTTGAGCATATCCAAGAATGGAAGGATAGATAATGGAATATAGTTGAAATTAGTGACAAATTAATAGCTTGGAGAAAATAATATGACCAGTTGCTGTGTAATCTACTACTTTTCATAGAATATCTATACAAGTCACAGTAGAATTACATTCAATAGTTTGTACAATTGTTAATATTTTAAAAAAAAGATGACCAGAATTTCATTCCAGAACATTTCTGTGTGTCTTAAACTGCAAATTTTTTGTCTATTAATAAAAGTGTTTAATTATTTCCATCACTAGAAAACTTGTCAGAGATAGTATAGGTACTCACATAAGTAGAGACTAAGGTATAGTTTTTCTGTAAAAAGATATTGAAAATGAAGAAAATTCTGTTTATTTCTTTCTCACTACTTCTTTGATTACCTGTATTAATGTTAAATGAATCAAATCTCTTCTAAGATGACTTTTAAATTCTGGTGGGGTAAACTTATATTATGGTTTTCATGAACTTAGTTTAATCTTTTTTTAGCTTCAACTTGAGCTTACAGATGATCTATTTAGTTTCTGTTTTACTCTTGGCCCCTGGTCTTGATCTTTTCCATTATCTTTTTAACAGACTAAAGCAATTTTATTTCTGTGTACACCATGAGTTAAGAATCATTTGTATCACTGCTATATTTTCTTTAAAGGTATTTGCTTTGAATAAGTCACTGATCATACAAAATTCCGTCATACAATTTCATTTTTATCATCAATGGCATATTACTATACCAATACTTCAAATTATCAATTTTTTCATACCATTCACCAGCAATTATATGTGTGCCTCGACTGCATGTTTGACCAAATTTAGATTAAAGAAGGTTGAGAGAATTCTTCAGTTTATTCAGTTTTGGTTGTACTAGTTGTTACATAAATTTGCAATGCAGTCATCTTAACAGATCTTCCATATTTGCAGATCAAAGCTATGGTATGGTACTTCTGAATAGATTTTGAAATGTTCTATCTGAGAATTAAAGCTTTACCATTTCTTTTCAATCTGTCATTCCTGGCACAGTTGACCATATGAATATTTGATTAGAAATAGCTAATAGCAGTCATTTCTATCTGCTACAATTAACTTCTGACAACTCCAATTTTCTTAGATTCATACTTTGTTCATTCCACTTCCTAATTATTAATGATGTTTGCAGGTGTTTCTCCACATTTTGAGTCATTTGCTGTTGCAACAATAACAAATGTAGGCCCTTCATTGGCTGAGAGGCTTACTTCATCTGCGTCATTGAGGTAAACTCTAATTTGAAGAGATAACTTTTTCTCAGTTGTATTTTGAGTGCCTTCCAAGTTGAGGGCCTCATCTCTACTACATATCTGATATATAAACCTTGTTCATTTAATGAGGTTAAAAAAGAGATTAGTCTTTTGGTGAAAGGACATATTATCAAGGAAAAAAATGTCACATTTTGAGGTGTGCAAAAGGAGCTCTGGTGGCATAGTTGGTTATTTTTTTTACGCTACTACAGCTGACATTTCAAATCTACTACTTGCTTCATGAAAAAAAGTTGAACAGTCTCCTCTGGTCAAAATTTACAGCTTTGGAAATCAAAGGAAAGGTTGTTGTTATGAATCAGAATCAACTCGATAACAATGGGCTTTATAAACTGCTAAAGCTTTAAGTACTGAAGTCAGCTTCTAAGATTTTACCTCAGAGTGATATCAGCCTGAGAGACTCAGGAGGGGCACTGAATTTTGAGCACTTAGCAGGTTAATCTGCAGAGCAAACACCTTAGCTTTTAAATCTATGATGCATTTTGACCCTTTATGTCATCTCTTCCTATAAACTATCTAGTTCACCTAAGAATTCTGTTATCCCTGATTAAGAGAGGAAGGAAATTCTGTCAGCAAAATCAATATCTTACCAGTGGAAAAAATAGAAAATTGTAAATAACAGCGGCAATTTTCTATGATTGGTGAAATGCCATGGCAGAGAAAGCATCATTTTCTCCAGGACTAGAAATTCAAGTTTCATCCTTGACATCTCATTTTTATATTTCAAGGATCTTAAGGGGGACAAAGAATACATACACAAAATATTTTTATAGCATGTCTCTGCAACAATAGTTCAGTTTCATGAGTAAAACTAATCACAGCAATTAATAAATTTTAACACTTTAACATTTATTGACTATCTCAGAAGTTCTAATCAGATGGTTAGTATTAAAAAAGTATGTACTATTTTAACAAGCTATGCAAGTTTCCTAAAAATAAATAAATAAATAAATGTCACAGTGTAAAATAAATATGTTTTTAAGGATTATAAAATTAATCTTACTAGATTATTATTTTATTTACCAAGGAACTCTATAAATTTAGGCCATAACAAATTTTAGGGCAAAACATACAATGCATTTTAATTAAATATAGAGTATCATGCACTTTTCTTATCTTATAAAATCATAACTTCTGGAATGGAAACATTTTTAATAAACTAATATATTCATTTATTATCATATTCATTGTGCAAGATATATTTTATATCTTTTTAACTCAGACTCACTGCTGCTAAGTAAGTTTCAACTCATAGCAACCTTCCATCAAATTGTTGGTAGATACTGTCACCTTGACAGTGACTTACAGGTACCATAATTGCTATGAGCAATAGCTCTGAACCTTGGCCTATCCTGTGCCATCATCATGATCACTCATTGCTAAAGACCATTGTTGTAGTCACTATATCTCATTAAAGAGCTTCCACACTTTCACTGACCCTCTATGCAGCATGACTTACTAAGGTCTTTGGTGGCCTAGTGGTAAGAAGCTTTGCTGTCATCCCAAAGGTACCTGGTCAAAATCCACTAGCAGTCTGTGGGATAAAGATGGACAATCTCCTTCCATGTAATTAACTGCTCCTGAAAATTTGCCAAAGGGTTAATAATGGCTCAGTTCTGACTCAACATTACACAACAACAAGAAAAAATTGCAATAAGAGGAGATTCCTTTTTTATTAAATTAGTGACTAGTATATTCAAACCACCAGAGAGATAAAGCTTTTAATTAGCAGCATAATTTACTATGGACAACACTTACAGAGTTCACTCATATATCATGTAGTAAACAGTATTCTATTATGCAACACACATGGTATAATAATATCATAATTACATAGTATACCATTATATACAATGATATTTTGGATAGATCATATTTGTCAATATTTTGGAAAAGCTCATATGACATTATGTCACATCTATTGAAACACAGTTTAAAACTGTACCCACTATTTCTGCTTTCCCACATTTGTGGTTATTCTTATTAATTTTCTTTTTACAGTTGTTTTACAGCAATAATGTCAGTCTAGAATCTAAGGTGTGCTTAGTCTAGGCCATGGAATTTGCAATTACTTGCTATGCATCAGAGCCCTGGACAATGACTAAGGATGACAGAAGAACAATCGATACCTGCAAATTATGGTGCTGGAAAAAAGTCTTGAGCATACCATGGACTGCCAAGAAAACAAATAGGTCCATCTTGGAAAAGGTGAAACCAAGTATCTCCTTGGAGGCTAGAATTTTGAAGTATCCTCTTAAGCACTTTGGGCATGTAGCCAGGAAAAGTTGGTCATTGGAGAAGGATATCTTGCTTGGAAGGGTGGAAGGACAGTGCAGGAGAAGAATACCTTGGATGAGATGGATTTATATACAGTGACTAGGACAATGGGAGTTGGCATGTCAGAATTAGTGACACTAGCTGAGGACAGGATAGGCTTCAGAGCTGCTGTACAGAGGGTCACAGGATACTTGAGAATACAGAGAAACCAACAAAAACATACAGCCTCTTTAAGTTTTCTGGTAATACAAATATCACAAGTGGGTAGTTTAAATGATGTAAATTTATTTTCTAATGTTATTTTAGTTGGTATATACTTTAGAGTCAGAATCAACACATAGCTTACCCTCTAGCAGTTTTTCAGAGGCAGTTAATCACACGGGAGGAGATTGTCAATTCTTCTGAGGAGCAGCTGGTGGCCTTGAACTGTGTGCATTGAGGATTGGAGTACATCTTCTTGCTACTAGGCTACTAGAGCTCCCATAACATTCTAGAATATAAAAGTCCAAATCAGTGTCTCAATTGTGTTGATTTCTTCCATATTGATAGATACAAGTTCTACATGACTCCTTGGTGTTCCACACATATTATTTATCTTCCCAAACATACCTGGGGACTATTTAGTCTGCTTTTTATAAATGACCAGAACTTTAATGACCCTATACTTACATGAACATTTCAAGTGGAGATCAATTGTTTACTTAATAGTCTATGACTGGAACTCACAAACTGCTCTGTGGGAGAAAGATGTGGAAGTTTCTCATATCAAGACTACAGCCTTGGAAATCCTATGGAACTTCTATAATCCACTGCTGTTGTGTTGATACCAATTCATACTGATGTTTTAATGGGTTCCCAAGATTTTGTATATCTGGATGATTTTATAAAGCTTCATGGGAGGAGATGTCCCATCATTTTATTGCTTCATGGCTAGTAGATTTGAGTTAGGTTATGAACTATACCACTAGAGCTCTGTCCTATATGATCAGTATAAATAAAAAGTAGCTGAACAACAATTTATGCTGATATGACCACACCACCATAACAAAGAAAACTATTCCCCAAAAGAGTTATAGCCACAGTTATAGAGGTTTAATTCCCAACAAATATTTAGGAGAGAGGCCACTATTTTATCTATGATTGTATGATAGGGAACATAAAGCAAAATTTCAAAATACAAAAATAACTCATATAAATACATTAAAAGATACATCACTACTACTGCAAAACTCATTAACTAATTGTCATAGATTTGGACAATTCACAGCTTATCTGTCATTGAGTTTCAATTTGTATGACATATTGTTCATCTTTCTCCCTGAAAGCCAATGTTGAATTTGAACCAACAGAAAGGATTAATAAAAGCAAATAAATATATCAATCATTTCATAATGCACAAAAGCTAACATTGAAAATAATGAGAATTCAAGAACATTCATTTGTGCTAATGCAAAACTTACATCTAGACTAAAAAAGCAGTTTTTTTGAACACACTAAAGAAATATTATTTAGAAGCAGGAGTGGCATCCACTTCTTAAACAACATGCCTCTGGAAACTCTACGAAATTTGATAAATGATGATAATTTTAAAAAGGATGATGACCTTTTGTTCATAGAGTCTCTATGAGTTGTATTCAACACAATGGCAATCAACAACA